>NC_092878.1:144744303-145044303 GCF_028372415.1 Notamacropus eugenii
TCTGAAGAATGCATTTTCCAAATGGTAGTGTTTTTCTCACTGTTTGTCCACAAACTTGAAACTACAAATGACTAGGAAAGATGAATAATTCTCATTAAGCTTACCTCCCATCTCTGTGTTACAGACTTCTCACCTACTAAAGTACTAAGCAATCCAGACCTAAGGAGTAAAGAAACATGAGAGTTGGAGAATGCTGTTTCAACTATGCGTAGTAACATGTAGCAATAAAATCACAACACTATCTATTTAATGAAAGGATTTTTACAAAGGTCATTGTGACTTGCATAATTTCAAACTGTGTATTTTGATAGACCTACACTTATTACAAAGGGGGCCAGGCATGTAGCCCTGGCCTACACTCATCATAATGGAGGAAGCTGGTCTGAGAAAGCCAGCAGAATTTCAAGGGGAAAGTTCCCAAGCTGCCCTGTGGAAAGAATCTAACAGAGACAATCCCTAAAGTAGAAAGCAGACAAGGTGAGTCCAAGGGGAGTTGATGAGGGACAAAGGACCTCCCAGTTCCTGTTCTGTTCTGCCATGCAGGCAGAGAGAGCAGAAAGTTCCCTTTGTTTCATGTATAACTGAAGGCTTTTGCACTGATGACATGGTATCAGATAGAACCCATCTGGTAAGTCAGGTAGTGGGCAGGGCATTGTCTGAGCCGCTTGACTGCTCACAGGGTTTGAATGAGTGTGGTGTAAAGTCAATAATTTCAGATAAAGATGGAGGACCCCCAGGCCTCACCATATCCCCTTCCCCTCCCAGCTGACACATTCCAGGTTTTCCCCTGGAATGCAGTCATGCAGACTCTTGGTAATGTAATCTTTGGTAATTAAGTTAACCTAAGGCTTCTGGGCCTTGCCATCGACTTTACAGCTCGACTCTCTTGTAAGTGTTTTCTTTCCCGCTTAGAGGGTGGGATCCCTGAGGGCAGGGAGCATCTAACTTTTCTATTTGTATCCCCAGCACTTGGCACATATTAAGTGCTTACTAAATTCTTTTTTATTTATCCATTCATTCCACCTAGCCCAGGGGCCTGGTGCCCCTTCTGACCTAATGATTCTCCTAAAGTGTACAGGCCTGTACCAGCCTCCAACCATCATTCTAGGGCCTCCATTGGGGACAGGAAGGAGGGGAGGGCTTGGATTTCAACTGAATGAGAACCACAATGAGAAGAAGAGTTACCAAAAGGATTCATCCTTGCTCTACATTCAACCCATCTACTAAGTGAAATAAACCTTTTATTACACCCCTGGCTTCTGCTGGCTAATCACTGCGCCAACCAAACACCGAGGTTAGGACAGCTTCCCCAAGACACCCACCACAGTGCTATTCACCCATCCATAATCCGCTCTGGAAACACCACAAGCTTTTCATTTAAGATTCTATGCAGATATAAATTCTGAGTTATGGATTCTCAGTTAAATGGACCCTCCAGAGGTCCATTCCATCTGAGACCCTATAATGCTGGAGTGAGTAGTTATTGAGGGGAGAAATACAAATGGCTTTTGAATAATCAAGAAAAATTAATCATCACCATCATTTATCTACAAATTACAGCAATTCACGTGCACTGTCTCATTTAATGCCCACTACAACCCTATAAAAAAGGTGTTGTCAGTGGCTCCGTTTAAGCTCAGGGAAGTCACTCACTTGCCCAGGGTCACACAGACAGGTGTTTACTGACTGTCCAGTCCTCGGGCTGCCTCTGAATATGAGTTGGTTACAGAAAACTATTCAGTTCAGTAACAAAGACACTACATTCTCTTTTTCAGAACCTAATTTGTAAAAATTCATGAAACACTAGGACATGCAACTAAGAGAAACAATGGGAAAGTGATATTGAAATTGGAAATGAATTCAAGTTTTTAAAAGTTCCTGGGAATAGCAGAAGCCTCGTAACTGGCAAGTGTAGAGATTATTTAGGTATCAAGCCAGGTCATGATAGAGTACTACAATATAATTACCAGTAAGGCAAGGAAAAATATACTTTAAGGGACTTGTTAGCCTACTGTATTTCTTGTGACAATTAAAAATCCCTGTGAGGTTAAAAACAATGACATATTTGGTAGTCCTTCCTGTTAAGCTATAGTTATAGAAAATAAAAAAAGAATTTTAATTTTTTTAATTAATTAATTTGTTTTCAGTTTTCTACAATCACTTCCATATATCTTGGATTTTCTCCTCCTCCTTCCCACCGCCCTTTCCCCTGCCTCCCCAAGAAGTAACTTTAATTTTTTTAATGACACAACTGGCTTTGAAGAAATATTTATTTAGAACCAGAGGGGTGAGAATCAGATTATAATTTCAAACTGCATGAATTCTATAGTAGTCATAAAGAATCAGAAGAGACCCCTGAAGCCAGCTAGTCTAACCCCCATAAAAACCCAGGACACAGTTACTGAACTTACAGTAAATTCACCATTTTCTGAGAAATTGGGCGCTTGTTTTGTTCCTACATACTATGAAGTACTGTCAGCTTAAATTGTGTCCACCAGCTATGAAAGGGCAAAAGGGAAGTGCAATGCTCAACTGGCTCGAAGGAATACATCTGGTCTCCCAACCACTGGGCTACACTTACCCTTGTTCCACACTAGTGTTTGGTCGCTGCCCAGACACAGATTCTGAACTGTCAGTCAAAGATGGCACAACAGCCAGAAATCTGCAGAATGAAAAAATAATTATTTTAGAAATCAAATCAAAATCTGTATTAACACAGTAGATATTAAGTTATTTATTAAAAAGATGGCATTGCAAACTACAGATTGGCTTGTTGCTACAACCGAGCTTTTGCCTATTTATTTAACTCTGTTACCAGTTACTATTTGCTCCAGAAATACGAAATAGTTTTCACAGGAGCCAAAAACCCCCAACTCTAACACAATTATGTTAAACGTGTTGGAAAAAATCATGAATTCCAAAGCCAAATGCAAAGGTTTTTCCACAATAAGATTTTAAACATTATTTTCCATATTCCTCTTCATGAGCAGAAATTCTCGTCAGTTGCTTGGTTTTAAGTGAACATTCACTAAGAGGACTTGAAATTTCGTAAATGACCGTCAGATAAAAAATCCAAGAATTGGTCATGGGAAGCAGCCTGGTGCCATGAAAAGAAGGATGGATATGTAGTTGGAGGGAGGGGAGGCAGAAGGTCTGGGTTCAATTAAAGTTGTCACTACCTTCTCTTGATCTCAGTTTCTTCATCTGTAAAATGAGTATAAGTTGCCTTAAATAATGTCTAGGGTCCCTTCCACCTTAAAATCTGTGATTTTAATATATGATGACTTTTAGTTGAATTTTATTTGTTTGAAGTTACACAGAAATCTTTCCATACAACAGTATTACAGAATGTTTTGTAAAATAACTAATAATGTTCAACATTTTCATTCTGATGTATGGAAAGACTCATAAGATCTCATACTCTCTCTGATGTGAATGAACTATCTCTTTGCTCAGGAATTTCTCAGAGAAAGATGAGTTTTCTTAGTTTTCACTGAATTTCTCTGTACCCTTCGATCAGCAGAAGTAGTGGGCAGTGATGGATTAGAACATGGTATGGTCAGATTGGAGAGGACAGGGATGAGAAAGTGTGAGGTTAGGGGATGAGTCTCCTCCTAAAAGGCCACTAATCATTTATGATAGGAACAGGAAGGGAAACAGGAGAAGCTTTTGGGTGATAGTGGAGTAGATGAGGAGAGAAGCCTGCAGTCTCCAAGGGATAAAGCAGAGAGTAGGGCCAGGTTTGTATCTGTTACCCTAGAGATGAACAAGGGGGCCTGGGCATTTGAATTGGGCTGGGCAGTAATCTCCATTGCAGAGGTAGCTGGCTGGCAACCAGGCCAGCATCTGGGTCCTATCAATTAGCTGCCAAATCTTTCCATTTATATTTCTCAGCATCTGACTCCTCCCTACCCACACTCTTTCCCTTCTGTGATTTTGCCAGCTTGGTCAGGGTTTAGCACAAGTAAAACATAAGATTTCTATGGCCATCTTATACGTTAATGATCAAAGTTCCACTGATTATATGGGGGTAAAGGCATACAGGTAATCAGTGCGCAAATTCTTAAAGGGAAGAAAGGTAAAGGGATAGAGCATCCTCTTGTTTTAAAAGCATCAAAAAGAATCTCTTAGTCCTCATCTGGAGAAGCATTTTCAAGTGAATGAATTATTCCTCTGCTGCTATAAGAAAAAGAATAATTAAAAAGACTCAGCTGTCAAGTCACCAGAAGAAGAAATATTTCACCAATTAAAAAACTACATAACAGAGTTATAATAAGACAAAAGCTGCCTCTACTACTGATCTTTAGATGTTGGCAAAGTCGAAGCACTAATAATTTCTTCAAATTGGATAACATATGAATCTAAATTCTAGGCTTTTAACTAAGTTAGCTTTTCTGTGTAGCATATGCCCTCATGTAACCAAAAATAATATATAACAGAAATATTTTCAAATGGATGAGACCTCTGGTAGACTTTGTTTCTAACTCCTTTCTGAAAAGCAAGAAGGTAATTCCGTCCATCTCCTGAGAACACTTCCACAGCAATCGGCTAGAAAAAAAAGAAATAGGAGAAAAGGAGTTATGATATCATGTTTCACAAACAGAGAGGCCACATACAAACTTAGGAATCTCCGAGCTTTAGAAGCATTAAAGTAGAGATTTCCAGGGCATCCTCAGAGCAGTAAGCCCTGTCCCATCCTAGCAGCTTGGCTTCTTTGTTGAACTTCCTAGTCATTTAGTCTAATAGCAAATCTGATTATTTCTGCAGCTATGTTTGCAAAGAGGAAAACATAAGGAATAAAGTTATATAAAATCATTAAAGTATGTTTATTAAATAAAGTTACATTTAGGAGGTTCAAAACTCCTTCCTTCTTTGTCCCTCCCTCTTTTCCTCCTTTCATTCCTTCTCTTCTGCCAACACATCTTTGGGAAGAACCCTCTCTATGTTACGTTATGAGGTGTGAGGGACATAAACCAAATGGAAATAATTTCTGAACCAAAGGGCACCAAACATTCTATTAGAGGGAAACGAACACACACACACACAGAAAAGTAAATGGAAATTCTATATAAAGTTAATACAGAGTAATTTCTGGCAGGGCTCCAACAGCTGGGAAGGATTCTAGCATGGATGGTGGAACGTTACATGAGCCTCAAAGGTTTCTAGGAGTCAAAGTGAGGAAGCAAGGCCTTCCAGACATGGGATGACAGCCTGTGCAAAGGCCTAGAGACTGGAGATGAAATGTCACATAGAGGGAACAGTAAGGGGACAAACTGGACTAGAGTATAGGAAGGTAAGATACAGTCCAATTGGGAAGGACGTTAAACATAAGATAGTAGTTTTCTTTATCCTAGATAAAGTAGGAACCAATGAAGCTTCTCATTGCTCAGTCACTTCAGTGTGTCCAACTCTTCGTGACCCCATTTGGGGTTTTCCTTGCAAAGACACTGGAATGGTTTGTCATTTCCTTCTTTAGCACATTTTTATAAATGAAGAATGGAGGAGAACAGGGTTAAGTGACTCGCCCAGGGTCATACAAGCTATCAAGTGTCTGAGGTTGGATTTGAAAAAGATGAGTCTTCCTGATTTCAGGGCGGGCACTCTATCCACTGTGACACATTCCAAAACTTTTAATGCAGTTTTAAGCTATTAAAGCTTATTAAATTAAGCTTTAATTTAAAGCTTAACAAAGTTGAGATTTAAAAGGTTAAACTATACTAAGACTTTTGGGTTTGTGTAGATGTGTAACACAAACACACAGAACAATCAGCGTGGTTATTATCATTAAGGCCACATGAGCCAATAAGATCACCAACAGAGTATGGCGATGAGAAGGCCCAAGGTAGAACCCTGGGCTTCACCTGCAGTTAACAGGTGGGACAGGGATGATGATTCAGTACAGGAGATGTGGAAGGAGCAGTCAGACAAGTGGGAAAAGCAAGAGGGAGCAAAACGATGGATAGAAAAGAGTAGCAGCTACACTGGGGCCAACTTTTAAAATGATATGCAAGAGAGAATGTTACCTACAAAAGGGAAGAATTATCTCTACCAGCATGATTAAATCTGAAAAAATAGTCATACGCTTCACAAAATTAGCTTTTACAAAAGATAATAAATCTCAGAGCTAACATATTACAGTAAAGTATCCTTTGTTCAAGTCAAACCCACCTGCAACAGATACCTCCTTTTATGAACTTCCTTGATGTCCTCATATGCAAAAATGCTGCAGGACCTTCTGAGCTGACTGGGACCTTGTCTGGCTCCTCTTGGAATGATTGGCTCATGCATGCTGTCGGAAGTCAGGAAGAATGACAGACATAAATGGAAACCATGATAAAGTCATTGCCAAAAATGGGGTATCTCATTTGCAAAGCCTGCTCTGTGGCATCAGGGATGGCAAAACATTATTTAACATAGAGACAGTTAAAATGATTTTAAAGGCTGAAAATAAAATGACCAAATACTTGTAGACTATTTTTTAATACCTGTGAGCCTTGACAGAAATACACAATTTAAAATACACTATTTGTATTATTGCTGTTAGAAGTAACAAAGAAATATACTGCAAAGCTCAAATGAGATGTCCTGACTCAGTCTCTGAAAAATAGACCTTGGGGAGCATGTCTGCATCGTTTATCATGTGTCATATTTCATAGTTGTTCAATCCTGTGGAAAGGGAATTGTAAACCTACTCATATACTTGAAGAGTACTGGGCTGGAAGACACAAAGATCTACGTTCAAATTTCTCCTCTGACAAGATCGTCATCATCATCAACAACAAGGTAATTAATAATTATCACCATCTCATTTCTTTTGATAGTGTTCAGATAGAAACAAACTGCCTTAGAATAAGATTTCTCTTATCTTTAGACCCTTTCACGGGGGGGTAAAATGACTGCTTTTTGCAATTACATAAAAGTACTGGCTGTCAGCTCTTTCCCTGAAGGCTCTTTTAAAGAATCTTCTGCACAGCTCTGGGAACAGACATGATAATGGAGATGATGTATACTTTTCCTCTCCCCCCACGTGGTTTTGATTTCTTCTGCTAGGTCTCTATAGTTTCAAAGTCTTTCATTCCATGGAGCTCGAAGATTACGAATATTTTGCATGGTGATATCTATTATATTTTTTTGTGGATTCTTAATTTCTGCATCCTTCAGTGGCATCTTGCATAGTTTCCAGCATAAGCTGTATAGATCAATAAGCCTGGGATCCTTAACAATAACTCCTTAGTAATTTCTAGTAGCAAAAAACCCATCCTGAATTACAATCACAAACCCACCAGTTTCTACAAACGTATCCACGTGGCCCTGCAGCTTGTTTGATGCTTCCTTGTGGACATATTGTTGATTGACTTCAGTCAGATGTTACCCAAACAGGGCCTTCTGATTTCACTCTTGGATTTTCATAGGCTTTTCACAGGCGTAAGACATTTTCTGTGGCATTTGATACATGACATGATGAGTACTTTCATTAGCCCTTACTATTGTTTGATAAGGTGCTGTCAATGCCAAATGAATGTCTGTACAGTTTTTTATGTACCTTGAGAAGATGAGAGCAATCCTCTTTTAAATAAATGTGGCTCTTTTTATAGATGCCTTGGGGTGGTGGGTCCTGTGTTTGGTTAATGCTATAAAAACTTTCAGTAGCGTAATTTTCAAATTTGTTATCTCTTTTACAGTCCAAAAAAGACTGATATTTCATAGGTATTCATTGCTTTTAAAATGTTCTTTCTATAGTGTTTTGATTTTAGGACAAGAGTTAATCTCTTAATATGCACAGCCATAGCTTTTTCCTCAATGATTTATGTTTAATTTGTATTGACAGGAGGAGACCAACGTTTGCAATTGTTGCCTTCATGCATTGGTTTAATGTGATCCCTTGATTGAAGTTCAAAGCCTTAATTATCTATTTTGCCTTGACCTACACAAGACTTTTACACTTACCATGTCCAGGAAATATTTTCACATTGATGGAGAAAGACTCTACAAGATGGAAAACCTGTTTAATGTGTGTGTGTGTGTGTGTGTGTTTATGGAAGCACCATTACTTGACATAATCTAAGCACAAGTGAATAATAAGATACTTACGTATGACTCCCTCTAACTTCAAAGTCAAACTGAATTCTATCTAGGGAGATGATAGTCAGCTCTTAAGCTGGCCAAGCAGAACTTATATAGGCTTAAAGACAGAAGTTAGGTTTTATCGTTGCGTTGGGTGGCATTTAACAACAAAGACGAATCTTCCAAGTGGATGTCAGGTGCTCTGACACTCATTACCCTGCGGTTTGATTTGTACATTTGCAAACAGAGATAAGCCTTCAGTACTGACTTCAGTCAAAGGCTCTTCTGTTATCAGTGAAGGCGGTAAGAAAGTCAACCATTTTCACAGAATCATAGAATTTTAAAGTTGGAAAGAATTTCAGTGACCTCCAAGTCCAACACATATAGGAAAGTAATCCCTAGCATGACGTGTCTGGCAGGTGATCCTCTGACCTCTGCTTAAGGAAGAACTTTGTCTAGGCTGGTCTTCAATGCTTATTCAATAATTACTAAATATGTAATGAACTTCTTTTTATTCCCCCAGGACTATGTTCAAATAAGGCAACATCGAGTTCAAGGACTGGTTAATTTACACGTAAGAAAGCTATTTTGAAAACCAAAGAGGTCAAAAGATTTATGTTTCAAACTGTTGTTAACTGATGTGCTATCAGAACGAATCGGTTCCTATTATAAACCTGCTAATAAATAAAGGCTCCTACTAAAACCACTAAAGTGCTAGAAGGTAGGAGGGTGGGAGATTTGAACTTCCTTTCAGAAGCAGTAATACAAACAATAACTGATACTTGTACTTGAAGATTTTCAAAGATCTTTCTTCCTATTATCTCATCTTACCCACAAAACATCCCCAAGAGGTGGCTTCTCTGGGTGGCATGATCCCCTTTTATGGGTGAGGAAAAGGTAGAGTAGAGAAGTTAAGTAAATTGCAGCAGTCACACAGCTCATAAATGTCACAGGTGGAACTTCCTGGCTGTGTGACCACACACAAGTCTCTCTGCCCCTCTGATCCTGCTCTTTTCATTTGTGAAACTGGGATGAATGATGCTTCCAGTGCCCTCCTCACAGGACTGGGAAGGCCAGGGCAAGTTTTAAAAGCATGACATGAATGTCAATTATAACCATCACATACAACACCAAGCTCCTGGTCTTAGCTTCCCTTGTGCATTGGGTAGCCTTTGGGCCATTTGGGTGTTCACTGTCACCTCCTTATTAGGATGGAGTGAAGCACGGTAAAGGGGAAAGATTATCTGGTTACAAATTCAAGCTCTTCTGCTCACTACTTGTGCGAGCTGAGCAAGTCACTGACCCTGTCAACGTGAGTGCCTCTCCCTGAGCAGTGAGGGTGTGGATCAGAGGACTCCATGTCCTTTCTACTTCTAGATCTGTGCTCCTAAAAAAGCAAGGGAGAACCTGTCATTTAGTAAATTCCTGGTTCCACATGAATTACAAGGAAAGTCTACTTTTCTTGGGTGGTCAGAGTATATGAAGAGGTCCACTTTCCTGCCATGTTTCAATCATAAAACAACATGAACTTTCCAAAAAGTTGTATAATATTTGGAATAAATTCCATTTTTGTAAATGTAGATAGCTTAAATAAAAATTCAAATAGAAATTTCAAGTTGGCTAATGCAGACTGACTCAGATTTTGGCCAACCTACCTAAAGGTTTTCCTGTACTTCCCTAAATAACTGAACCTTAGTAGCACATGATCATCAGTTTTCTCAGCACCTACCACAAGACATGGCACAAAGTAGGTACATTATAAATGTTTACAGAATTAAACTGATGCATACAAACTGAGTGATTACAAACACTTATGTGCACATTATTAAATACTTCTCCCCATCTGCTAAATTACTTTCTTTGACTTCAGTGGTTTACTTACTTTGGAGGAAGGGTTTCAATATCCCGAATCTCCCTGGTAGCTGTCATTGTAAACCCATCAATCACGTAAAAATGTTCTTTACCAAAAAGAAGTAGGCCTTCACTTGTATCCAGGCCTTGCACTCGAGCACAGCGATACATGTGTTGAATCTGTCAGAAAATCATCAACTTTAAGTCAGTGCAGGCTAACAAAGCTTTAATCACTAGTTATTTTTCTCACCAATACATATGAAGTAGGATGTTCTTAACTGTAGTCACAAAATACATTAAAGCAATCATATGATCCTCTGGATGTTCCTAACCCTCCCTGGGCATTTGAAATCCTATCATTTGGTGCATTTTGATTTATTACCATTTAGTGTTAATTTAAATTTTTCTCAATTTCATGTAAACATTTTTTTTTAATATTAGTTTTTTAAAGGTTCCTCTGTAGGCAAATCGATTTCCTCTTGCTTCTTCCACAGGTTTGTAGGGTCACGGGGATGAAGTAAGTGGATTAGAACTCAATGAATAAATGTCTTGTACTTAGAAACTAGTCAACTTGGACTAAAGAAGGCCTATGCCCTATTATCTTTTGGTTGGCTAGCTCCAGCCACATCATCCTGCCATGTCTTGCCAGTTACTTTTTTTGACAGATTAGGCTGGTAGATTAGGGCAATGCTGTAGATATATTTTAGCAAAGTACTTCATAAAGTCTTTCACATAGTTCTTAAGGATAAGATGGACAGAAACGAGATAAACACTAGAGTGTCTGATGTCAGCTTGAAAAGTTTTCTGCATTGGCATGCCCGAGGGCCTGTTGTGAGCTGGCCTACTCAACTTTTTTTTTACTATTGACACAGATGAAGGAATAGATGGTATGCTTATCAAGTCTATAGATGTCACAAAGCTACAAGAAGCTACTATCCTACTGGGTAATAGATTTACCATTCAAAGAGATCAGGGCAGTCTATGGTGTTAAGTCGAATCTAGGATTAAATTCAATTTCTTTCAATAAGGATTTATAAAATGCCTGCTACATATGAGACAGTATGCCAGGTCCTGGGGCTATAAAGACAAAAATGGACCTGGACCAGCCTTTGCCACAAAGACTCTTACAACTCTGTGCGTGTATGTGTGCTTTTGTGACGTGTGCAGATAAGTAAACAGAAAGTGATTTCAGGAGAAAGTAACAACAATAAGCCCTGGTCACTGAGCAGAGCCGCTTTGTAAGCAAGAGATGAGGCTCTTACACACATGGGGCATCACAAAGAAGTCAGGTGGGCTAGAATGCAGAGTAGCATAGAATACACCTGGAAAGATAAGATGGCACAAAGACTGTGGCTGGCTGGGCTGGGCTCATAGTGCATCCCAAAAGCAGTAGACTCAAGGGAGCTGGCACAGTGCCACAGTCTGACTTGTGCTTTTGGGAACATGCAACATGAGCTGTTGGGAGCAGTCACCAGAAGCAGGAGGGCTGTAGTTAAAGGAGGGTGGCCATGGGGGTGGAGGAGAAAGAAGGGGACACACAAGGTGGAACCATGTGGAGTTTACTTCCTCCATGTGAGGCCACAAGATTCCCGGAAATCTGTTTCCATAGCATTTGCTACAAGGAAAATGCTTCCTACAATCTATCTACCCTTCACATTCTCTAGTGCCATTTAGGTAACTCAGTAACTTATAAACTATATTACTGCATTCACCCAGTGGCATGTACCAAGCAAGCTTCGCTGTAGAGGAATGTTGACTGTCAGGGGACAGAAACATGAAGGAGAATTTAGAGCGGGATGAAGCCCAGAGCTGACTTTTCTTTTCGTCCATTGCTACATACCCTGGAAAAGTTAAAAATTACATGTGAAAACTGGCTTTGTTCTGTATTCCTCTGTTTAGCTCCTGATGCAAAAGGCTAAAATTTCTTTGAAATCCTGTTGTTTTCACAAGAGGAGAGGACTGGTGATCTTTCAACGTCAGCACTGTTTTCTAGGCAGCTACTATCCCTTAGTAACAAGACTTATTTTAAGACTAGTCAAGAAAAGTGTGACAAGAAGACAAAGTCAAACAAGTCTCATCTCCTGTCCAAGTTGAAATCTAATATTAGAATATAAAAGCCAAGAGCCAGAGTAAAAAAACTATTATTAAAAGGGATCTGGAAGAAGACACTGTCCTACAATATCAAGATGAATGTCTACTTTCTGTCTCTGCCCTTGTCACAAGGTCAGTAACGTAACCGTTAGTAATAAAACAGAAACCTACAGGTTCTTTGGCGGTTCTGAGATGTCCTCCTCCTCAACTGATACTAATGATCTCATTGGACAGCTCAGAATTCTGACGTGTTAGAACTTCAAAAGAATGACGACCCATTTATTTATTAGGAGTGAAGAGAGAAGCGGTGCTTAGCACAGGGAACAGAGGGTTGGCCCTGAAGCCAGACAGATGTGGGCTCAGGTCCTGCCTCTGGCCACTTAGTATTCAGAGCTCTTGTTAACTCTCTAAGATCACAGAGAAGGTGGCAACCTGCATGGGGAGAGGGAATTTCCTCACAAGGGAGCTCACTATAACGATGAAATCACAGGACAAAACTCTAAGAAGCAAACACAGGACCCTTTGATCTTCACTCACTGCCTACACACAAATAGAGGCAAAACACACTAATTCTGTAGTCTTAATTTAAGAGTGCTTTCTCAGTTTCAAGACTTTCACAGATAGGGGAAACAAGCCAGAGAAGCTGAAGGATTTATCTAAGATTGCATTTATCACAGGGAATAAAAGACAGACTCTCTAGTATCCTGACAAAAACCTTACTGACCAAATCAGTGACCAGCCTCCCCAAAGTATCTGAACTCAAGTTCTTAAGTAAAGCAAGGCTGAATGTTTTTAAACCAATACCTTCTCTCCCTCTTCCAGCAGGCGAAGTAATGTTGCATTATCTGTTTTCTCCTCCTCTTCTATGGAGCTGCCCTCAGCAATCTGGTCCTGCAGTTGTTCCTGATTTTCTTCATCCCCCCCATCAGGGGCAGAACGAGATCTTTTCAGAGGAGGTTTAACCAGACCTGTAATGTCATTACCAAATAAATCACTGTTGTTGTCATAGGGATTAGTTTTGCAGTGAGACCCTTATCTCCTATAGTTTAAATAACTGGAATTCAAACTTCTCTGATGTGAAATCTTTAGCGGTCACAAACCATGGTGGCTTGTTTGCCACCATATAGGATCCTAAAGAGAAATAACTGGCATACTTACATGATTCTCTAAGGCAAGATTCTCAATGAAGAGAGAATGAAAATAACAGGGAACTAAAAAAAATAATTAACCAAATTATTTTTAATTAAAATGCTAAAAAAAAGAAATTACAAATATAAAAATTCCCATGTTAATGCCTCTTTCTGTCATAGAGGTAACCCTGGATTCTCAAAAATGACATTAGTATTGTACAAGCTCTGGTCAATTCTACCAAACAGGAAAGACTTTGAGTGTGGTCCCTTCCCACAACAGATTGCATACACAACGAGAGCTCTTTTAGCATGAAGAATAAATTCCCAGGAATGGTGGCATGTATCTGACATGCACTTCCTGAAGTCATAATTATGTAAAACAGTGGTAAATGATTTTAGTCCAACGGAAATGTGAGTGTGAATCTAAATACATGCAACTACTTCAGGAGGAATCATTATTTGCATCCATTGGGATCAAGCCTAGATGGGCTGAATAAAGAGAAGTTAGGCACCAGGTGGTTACCTGGCAGTGAAATTTTTGCCACAGCAACTAATGAAAAATATAAAACTACCATGTGAATCTTGATCTTTGCGGCCTCCTTCTATTTCCACAGTGATGATAGTTAAAAAGGGGGGGGGGGGGCGGGGAAGAGACAGAAGATGCTAAGAATTTCAGGTCAGTTTTACTTATAAATATTAATTTAAATGTTGATATTCCAAACGTGCAAACTTTGTCCAGCAAGTAAGAGCAGATCCATGATTGAATCATATCCATACTGACATTCTTACTATAAGTAAAACAAATAAAAGCAAAGGAACCATAGATAATTAGAAAGACAGCTTACAGATCCTCCTTATAAAAGTGAATAAAACAGTTAACAGAGAGCTGGCTTTACCATATCCACAAAGGCAAAAACACATCTTTCCAAGAGATATCTGGTCATCTCCCTTTGTAGGTTTGTTGATATTTGTAGATATTTTAAATAGATATTTGTGTGTGTATCTATGTCTATACGTGTATGCGTGTGGGTGTGTGTGTGTCACAGAAAGGTTAAAAGTTTTACTTAAATTCATGTAGCAAATTAATAATGGAGTTGTTGGGAATATAAATTTCAGCACAATCCATTTTTTCTACTAGATTATACAAAAATCTATTAATTAATGTTGGATCAAATTTCATTTCCCCCCTGCAAAGAACAGTAAGTTTGGAGAATCACATCTTAGTAACTTCTGATGATCCCCCCAATTCCAGGAATCCTAGAAAGGAAATCTGAGAAAGGAAAGTGATCTCAGTGGTCATGTAATGCAGATCACACATCGACAGAAGGACTCTTCACTCTCTGGAAGGAGGAGAATCCAGCACTTCACTTCTAGATGGCTCTAATGTGAGGAAGTTCCCCTGATATCAAGTCTAAGCTGCCCTTCTTGAGGCTCCCCTGCCATGCCACTGCTCCTGACTCTGATTTCTAGGGCCAAACACAATGAAGTCTCATCCCTTGTGCACATGACTGCCTTCAGTTATCTGAAGGCAGTTATCAGATCTCCCCTCAAGTCTTCTTTTCTTACAAATACCTACTGCCTTCAGCCAACTTTTGTATGACATGAACTCAAGGTCCTTCACCTTCCTGATGACCCTCCTCCAGCTTATCAATGTTCTTCTTAAATCATGGTCTCCAGACCTGAACACAAGACTTCAGATGAAGTCTGAAAAGGGGAGAGTTCTGAGGACTATTATCTGGAAGCCACATCTCTCCTAATTCTGCTCCAAATTACAGGAATTTTTTTTTGAATCAGCGCACAGCTGATTCATATTGAGCCTGGAGGACAACACAACCTCCAGATTGTTTTCATGACTGCTGTCCAATTCTAGCCTCTTAGAAAAATCTCTAGCTGTAAAAATTTAGAGCAATCTCTTTAACCCAGAAGTGAGATGGCCACCTCTTGTTGGTTATAACGCCTCAGTGACAAACCCAGAAATGGTAAATTACAGTTTAAGCTTAAAATAACTACATGCCCTGGAGCATGATGACCTATGGCTGTCATCATTAAACAGCTGGCCAGCACACAATACACATAGGAAAACAATTAAGTGATGCCTCATTCTCCACCTTTGGCACAGAGATTAAACCTACACAATCCTGAAACAAGTACTTATTCCCAAGTCATTTCAGGATTATGAAATTAATCCTGGTAGTCTATCATCCCTATTTCTTCATGTTCTAATATGAAAGAATCAGAAACCCAAGCAGTCCACAAAAGAGTAAAAGATGCAAATGATCAGTTTTAATGAGCCACAAAGAGGCAGTCTAACCTTTAACTTTGGCAATGGTGTCTTCTCCATGCTCTGGCTCCTGCTGAGTAGCCTCGCCTTCCGAACTTTCTACAATGGCATCTTGGACAAAGGCTGGATTTCCCGAAGCTAGTCGCATGTAGTATTCTTTGCTGTCATAGCTGACTGCCCTCCGGTATCGAGCAGGCTTCTAAAACATAATCAAGGACAGCCTCATCAAACCATCTTTCTACAGAACAAAGAGCTATAGAAGCACTGAAAATCCAAGGTTATTGAGGGGAAATTCTGTATAATTTTATGTTACCTATTTCCCAGTAGTTAGTTAGTAATCAGTAAGCATAGAATTTTCTTTAATATGATGAAGATATGTACACTTGCTCTAACTGTGGCCAAGTGAATGTCCTGTAAAGAAGTTCTTACAACTCTCATAACTTTACATATGAATATTTTGAAGAGTTAATCAAATATTGTAATGATGTCCCTACTGGGAAATGACAAAAATATCAATAGTTCTGCACCCTCAGAATCAGTGATTAGCAATGAGAAGTGTCAGAAATCCTTCCTCTGCAGCACTACACATGTTAGTATGGGCTAAACACAGCACATACAGCCCCTCCTGCTACATACACTGAAATCTACCTTTCCAGGTTTCTTTTGAATCCGTCGTATTTTCTGCTCAGCTTTGATCTTTCAATTAGAAATGCTCAATCTTCTAGTTCAATAAAGATCCATTAAAAAAAATCCATCTTTTCTCCTGTAGAATTATACTCAGTTTTTAAAGGTAAGTTATTTTTAGTTTAAGCCCCTATCCTTTGTCTTTTGAATTATTCCAACTTTTCTGGTTTAGAGTAGAATCTCCCAGGGCTAGCATGATTGGGACGATGGTTTCTTGGTATCTGAACTATTTTTTTCTGGATGTTTTCAGTATTTTTTTAAACTATGTTATGAAAGCTTTGGATTTTGGTCATGAAATTCCCAGAAATTTTCCTACTGGAGTTCCTTTCAGGAGGTGATTGATAAATTCTTTCTATCTTTCCTTTACTCTCTTGGGTCTAATATACTGTGGGGAGTTGTCATTTAGGATTTCTTAAAATAAGGTGAAGAGATTTTTTTCCTCCTATCATGGCTTTCAGGGAGTCCACTGATTTTTAAATTACTTCTCTCTGACCTGTTTTTCAGGTCAGTTATTTTTGATAGCAAAGATTTTATATTTTTTAATTTTTTTTCCAGTTTTTTTTGATTTGTGCTACCATTTTTTTCCCTGTCTCATCTTTTTGATCTATCCTAATGTTCAGGAAATCTGCTACTTGGGTAAATTTTTACCACTTTCTGTTTTAAGCTACTTATTCTGCATTCAGTTCTCTCTTCCAGAGCTTTTATTTCATCTTTTTTTTTTTTTAATCTCTTGCTTCATTTTCACTTTGTCTTTGTGGAAAACCCATTTTTCCCTCTGACTTTGCTTGAAATTGTTATGGAGTCACTCATTTGAGGTATCTCTGGGTCTACTGTAATTCTTTCCTTTCATTCTTAGCTTATGAATTGGGGGTTCTATGCCAGGGACAGATTCCATCTCCAGTTGTGCTGGGGGTGGCTGCTGGCTCTGGTGGTTCTGGATCCATGTCCCCTGGGTACCTGTGCATCCTCCTTCACCTTCTTGCCTCAGGGCCCATGGAGCTCTGAGATTCAGAATGCTGGAGGCCAATAAAGATCAGCTGAAACACTGCCATGGTCTTCTACCTATCCCCTGCTCTCCCTAAAAAGGTTCCCTTTTACTAGCCAAGCTCTTATTTCTCTTTTCCACTCATACAAACCCTGTCTACTCACTGGGTCAATAGAGGGCAGTTTCTGAATACAATAGGCTGATTTTTGTCTGGACCTGAGATTTCATCAGTGTAAAGAACTTCCAATGCAGAAGGCCCTCCACTGATCCAGATGAGTGATTCATTTTGTCACTCCATATCTTACAGTCTCAGGGAACTCCCTGGAACACAGGTCAAATGATTTGCTCTCAGTCACAGAGTTGGTATATATCAAGATAGGACTTAAAATAAGGTTTTCCTGATTCGAAGGTTGTCTATCCATTACACTAAGCTGCCTCATGGGAATAACTCTTCTTTCAAGGTCCTATGTTCAGGTGCACTCCACATAATGTTCCAAATAATGCTGCCTTCCGATAAAGTCAAATGGACTTTAAATTATAAGCAAGCCCCATTGTAAAGTCACAAACCTCCACTGTAGCTGATCTGCTCAACCGAGCATCCATTTACAGAATTCCAAAGGAAGTGACCAATATCATGCCCCAAACCCCCCTCTCTTTGCCTAATATCCTTTGTGAACAAATTAATTACTGACATTTGGCAAAGAATTCCTCTATGAAATAAAATTGAATGCAACTCTAGCTTCACTTCCTACATACATCTGTTTGAAAGAAGACATATGGTTCACGATTTAATTTACAATTTAAATAAATTGTCGTGTAATTAGAAGCAACATTTTAAAAAGGAATATAGGAGTGAGCTATAGGAAACTCTTAGAGTTATTAAGGGAGAGCCATATTTCCCTCTTATTTAAAAATGGTTCTCTACTTGCCCTTGTTAACATATCTCCTTCAAACACAGACAATATGAAGATATGGGTCTGAACAGCTTGTGAGATGAAACATAAAATCACAGACCCTCTGAAGGGAAGGTTCATATGCCTCCACCATTCAAACTCCTTTGGATAGAGCTAAAACAGACTAGAATACCTTGGATCCAGACTTTTCATCAATACTTTAGCTATAAGCCTGAAATGAGAACGAAGTTCTAGAATCTTCATTCATTAAATATATTTATTTTACTTTTCCTTTCATATAAAC
Organism: Notamacropus eugenii; assembly: GCF_028372415.1. Taxonomy (NCBI): domain Eukaryota; kingdom Metazoa; phylum Chordata; class Mammalia; order Diprotodontia; family Macropodidae; genus Notamacropus; species Notamacropus eugenii. The sequence continues at coordinate 144,762,587 of NC_092878.1, forward strand.
AAATAAACTCTTAATATGTTCCTCAGTCTGCAACTAAACATGATGTGATAAGGTACTGTGTGCTGATGTATAAACAGGGGGAATACCTGTCCTACTATGAACAGAGCAAGCATACTTTCTGCTCATCTAATCAAATTGCTAATAGAAAGTCTAACCAAAAACAAATGTACTTTTAGATGGAGTGTATTCCTAAAAATGAAGATAGTTCTGATGCAGAAAATTACCTTCTTTTGAAGTCCATAATAACATAGGGGAATGAACTTTAAATGAAAGAGTGACAAATAGGAAACAGAAATTAAAGTGTAAAAATGAAACACATGAAACCCTAAAATAAAAACTTTACTTAGAAGTAGGGCCAGTTAACGGAAAATTTCCTGAGAATTCTATAACAGTGAAAATTAAAAGACTAGGATAAACCTCTTATTCTATAGGAATAAGATCCTTTTCAAAAGTAGGAGTACTGAAGTCTTGATAAAGTACTTATTTCAAAATAAATGAAGGCAGAGTTAGTGAATATATAGATGTAAAAGAGTATCTAGGAGATTACTGTAAAGAGTTGTAATTCCAAGCTATTAGATTCTTTCTTTAAATACTTCTGAGGTGTTACAATGTTTTCTAGGAAGCGCCCAAATGACATTCAACTGACGAACAGAACAATAAAATAATTTATACTTTTTACTTCTGTCATAAATTTTAAAAGATTCATTCTTTCTGATAAATAATACCTTTTTTAGCTCTTTCTATCCACCTCTACATTTCCTCCCCACCCCCCCAAACAAAAAAAAAATTCCTGAATTTTGGAAGGGTCCTTTTTCTACGTAAATCACTGAGTAAACCACATTTATCAAGCATGACCAATTACTAAAGCCAATATAAGTTGTATTCCAAGCAGTGAGAATTAAGCCTGTTAGTGAGCAACATACAAACTCTACAGAAATGATTAGGCAGATTGGCAAAGGATAGAAGAACATATTTTAGCAAGGATGTATTAAATCTTTAAACCTTCACATATTTATTGAAAAAGCAACTTTGAAAACCAATCTTTTAAGTTAGTTTGGTCTGTCATGCATTAAAACTGTGCATGGAGTTGACATTCTTTTATGGTGCTTTAAGCTTTACCTTTTGAGGAGTGGTATCATCGGGAAGGTCAAGCTGCTTACTTGGGGTGGCAGACTGAAAACGGGGGATGAAGTACAGAGAGATCAGAAAAAAATCTGTGTGTGCACACGTGTGTATGTGTGCATGTGTACGTGCGTGTGTGTGTGCACGTACGTGTGTGGTGTGTGGTATGTGCTCATGCATGTGTGCATGTGCATGTATGACAGCAAGGCTTTCTTGAGTTACTGGTAAAATGTGAACTAGATATGAGCTATTACTCAAAGAAAGTAAATTTTGAAATCTAAACTGCTTGACATGATGAAATTTTGCATTTTATGACAATTTTATGATGACAAAATAATTCAAGAAAAAACATAAAAATATCCATTGTTGTTAAAGACCCTTCATCTCTCTCTCTCTTTCTCTTTCTCACATACACACACACACACACACACACACACACACACACACACAAAATATGTATATATGTATATAAATAAAAACCTAAAAAAATCCCCTTGCATGTGGCTTAATACAGTATTAGCTATTTGATTCTCACAACAACCTTGGTAGGGAAGTTCTATTATTATCTCTATTTTACAGATAAGGAAATTCAGGCAGATAGAAGTGAAGTGACTAGGCCGGGGTCACAGAGCTAGCATCTGAGCTGGAATCCATCCTTGACCTCCAGGCTCCAGGTTCCATGTTCTACAAAGTGTCACCTGACTGAAATCTACAGAATAGAGGATCTCAAACTTTTCAGTTTGGTGACCCCAATTATGGAGGAATTAATAGAATTTTTGTTTATGTGAGTTTTATCTGTTGAGTTACCACATCAGAAATTAACTGAAAAATAAAAACAATTATTCATTTGAAAATAACAATATGCCTATTACATGTTAGCATATATTACATATTTTTATGAAAAATAATCATTTTTTTAAAAAAATAGTGTAAAGAGAGATTTTTCTTTTAAAAAAAACTCTTACTGTCTGGCTTAAGAGAATAGCTGGATTCTTATATTTGCTTCTGCGCTCAATCTACTGTGATATAATAATCACAATAAACACAAAAGCAGCTAAACCTTTATACAGCACTACTACGTGCCAAGCACTGTGTCAAGGGCTTTTACAAATATTATCTCATTGGATTCTCCCAACAACTTCGGGAGGTAGGTGCTGTCATTATCCCCCTTTTACATTTGAGGAAAGTGAAGCAAACAGGCTAGTTAAGAGCCTTGCCCAAAGTCATGTGGCTAGTTAGTGTCTGATGTTCGATTCTGAACTTGGGTCTTTCTGCACCAACTGCCCCCTTGAGTTGTTTTGATTGAAGTAAGTGAAGAAAATTCAGCCTCATATGAGTATACTTTAAAAAGGGAAAAGTATTTTAATAGGCAAATGATGCCTTAATCTCTTGGACTCCTTGAAAGCTCTCAGGGACCTCCCCTGGTCTATGGACCATATTTTGAGAACTACTGCCATAGAAGATACAAAAATCTAATGCTTGATAGTATCTTCAACCCGTTGACCAGACAAGGAAACTCTCACTACTGATACAGGTTGGCAGCCTCAGAGAGCTCCCTTGGGCAGGGGAGGGGGAGGTTATGTGACTTGTGCAGGGTCATGCAGCCAGGATGTGTCAATCTTGAACCCAGGTCTGCCTGGCTCTGAGGCCAGTTCTCTACTCACCACAACACAAGTTTACAAACTCTTCGTATATATTATGTCATTTGAGACTCAAATAAATCTCATGACGTAAGAATTACAAATACTTTCACCGTCCTTTTACAGATGAGAAATCGAAAGTTCAGAGAGGACAAGAATCAAATTCTACTTTTGAAACTTTCTAGCAATGGGACGCTGGGCAAGTTATCTAAAATCCCGGACCCTCAGTTTACTGATCTGTAAAAGGGGGCTGCACTTGATGGCACCTAAAGTCCTTTCAAGTTCTAAGGTTAGGTTATTCTGTATAATTTGTCCAGATCACACAGCTAGTCAAACGACAGGGGCAGAATTTGAGCCCAGGTCTTTCTGAGGCCCAATCCTACATAGTAATAGCACAGTGCTAATACAGCAACTCTGATAAACAGTGCTGATGAAACATGCAATAAAAGAAAATGCTTGTTAATGAAAAATAAAACCAAGCATTTACCTCAAATACTTTACTAATTTATCTTTTGTTCCAGCTTATTGTCTGGAGTGATTTGGCACAAAATGCATGCCCCCAGAAGGGAAACCACACCAAGAGCTGTAATCAGTGAATAAACTCCACAAAAAAAATCCAAAATAACTAAAAGGAAGCAACAGAATACATTTATATCATTTTATTTTATTTTATTTTATTATATTTTACTCAGATTGTCCTTTATGATACAAAACCCATGGCCTGGTCATTTCTCTGCAACCCTCATTAGAATAACACACTTCACATTCTAATATTCATTCTCTCGTTACTTGGTAACCAATCAGAATAGACTGCCATCCTTAGGAACACTCACTCTTCCAAAAGCATATAAGTGATAAGTAGGTTCTATGAGGGGTCTGTGGCATCTGAGAGCACTATTGACCTCTTTTATTATTATTATTATTGCTAGCATGATGAACTTATTATACATTACTGCAGATTTTGCAGCTCGCAGCTACAAAACTAGGTAGGGAGGTGTAGATTGGAAATAAACAACTGCAAATAAAACACTCTTTTGTCCTAAACTCTCTTTTATATACCTTGCTTGTATCCCCTGCTACCAGGAAGGCTAAGGCCGGTGGATCACCTTTAGGGCACTAAGTCTACCACAGTCAAGGTGGCTGTCCACACTAGGTCTGCCACCACAATAGTGATTGGAGGAAGGGGGACCAGGAACCTTAGAAGGGCTAAACAAGACAAGTCAATGCTCCCGTGCCAATCAGCAGGGGAATATGGCCTGTAAATGGGCACTATGCTATCAGTCTAGGTGAGATGGGATCCAGCTAAAGAAAGAAAAAAGATTTAAAAGATTTAGTGATTTATAAAAGCACTGCTATTCCCTAGCTCAACATGGAGAAAGTAACCCTATGGGCTACATTTTGAACATAAGACATGGCTTTTGTACAAATTTAATAAAGACTACTAGGAAGGAAACTAAATGCACCTCCAAAAGCCTTCTTTAAAAGGCAATGGTGGCACCACAGAAAGAGTCTGGAGTTTGAACTCATTTATTGTTTTGATCCAACTCAACAATACAAACATTGAAGATGACATTTCTGCCCTCAAAGAGTTTATAATTTAAAAGGAGGAAGATACATGTATACAAGTAAACATAATGCAAGCTAAAGAGCAAACCGAGATCCAAGACATTTAGGGAGATAGTGGCAATACTGATTGGGACCACGGCAGAACAAGGAGGTGGAGGTAAGGACAGGTGTTTGTTCTGGACATGAGAGAGTAGGATGAGATGATGGGATATATTCATGCCCTGAAGTAGATTACCATGAAATGCCTGTGATTTGGGAGGCTGGAGCTAGACTGTGGGCTTGAAGGCCAGAATAAGGAAGGTAGTGAGTCCCTGAAGACTTTCTTTTTTGAGTAGAGCATGACACAGCTAAGGCTGTTTATTGTGAACATTACTTTGGCAGCCATGTAAAGGACGCGCTGAAGAGGGAGAATCTGGAGGAGGGGAGCCTTGCATAGAGGAGGCTGAAGTTGTCCAGGTGAGAGGTGAGAAGGACTTAAGACAGAGAAGTAACTATAACAGCATAAAGGAACAGAAGCAGGGGACGTATCAAAGGCTTTACTAACCAACTGGATGTGGAAGATGAGAAAGAAGAAAAGTGAAGAAGAATGGACTGAGGCCCCACAACGTGACAACTTAGAACAGTAGCAATGCTACACCTTTCATAAAATTGAGAAACTCACAGGAAAAAATCAGCCCCTTACTAAGCATGGACACATGATTCTAAGCCTTTGAAGGCCAATGATCTGCAAAAGGGCTGAGGACACATTTATAGCACACCTCATCCAGGATCACTGACACTGGCCTCAGAGGGAGGTCTTGTAATTTTTTAGATTTAATTAAGTCTGGAGATGAATCCCCCTTCACCAGCTTCACATCAAAACTTCTTCTAGATGACAAGGAAAAACAAGACAATGTCCCTGACCTCAAGGAGGAGAAAGAGCATGTCCTCAGAAGATGAGGGGGAGATATGAATAAAGATAAGTCAATGAAAAATGTACGCAGCAGAGACCTTCTAGCTTCTGGGGGCACTAGGAGTGGCAGCGAGAGGTCCCATGAGGTGGCCCTGAGCAGAAAGGCCCAGGGCAAGAGGCATCATGCCATGTATGGGCAGAAAAACAGGAGGTCCATTTGACCGACATGTGGAGTGTACAAAGGAGTAAAGGTTTGGTGGATCCACACTTCCATGTCAGTGGAAGAATTAACATGTTAACCAGTGGGAAGAAGATGGCCTTGGGACTTTTGGAGGAGGGACTGCCATGGTCAGACCTGTGCTTCAGGCATGTCACTTTGGGGTGGGAAGGCTTGTGGCAGAGGTCAATGAGACAGCCACTACACTAGTCCAGATGGGAGGCAAGAAGGGCTTGAATTACAATGGGGGCTCTGAGCATGGAGAAAAAGGGACAGATGGAAGAGGTGTGGGAGAGGGAGTCAACAGGATCTAGCAATTTGTTGGCTGTGAATGGTGATCCCAAGGAGTTGAAACCTTGGGTAATTAGAAGGATGGTGGCAGAAGCCCTGAATCCACCCCTTGATGCCTCCCTGTGGGTGACCCAGGATTTTTAAAGGCATTTCCAGCAGAGCACCAGCATCCGTAGGTACTATCAGGGAACAAAGATTTCAAATAAGAATGGGTTATCAAGCAACAAATAGGATTAGATAAAACAAAAAACCTGTGAAGTAATAGTATTTGTTATAAGGTCACAGATCTATAATCAATACTGGTAGAAAAGACTTTGAAAATACATGAAAGGATCATTTCCTTTGTGTAGATATCTAAAACCAGAAGTTGTTTGGGTGTTTAAGTGCAGAATGAAAAAAAAAAATGAAAAGGCTCTGAGGGAAAATGTAGTTAGCTCTAGGTTTCTTAATTGGTGATACCTCTGTCAGGCTCTCAAAGGAAAATGTTGGTCTTTACAAAAAACTACAACTTCAAATGAGCAGAACTTTTAGCAGAGAGGGGCCCTGGAGGGAGCCTTGGGTGGGGGAAGTTCCCCTTCAGACACATGCTGGCCATGTTAACCCAGAAAAGTCACAGGTCTCAGCGATTCAGACAACTCTTCAAGACTATCAGCTGTGAGAATGTGCCAAACTTACTATAATCAATGAAATCGCAAGTCCAATAAAACAATTATAGTGAAGCAAAATAATACCAATACTAGTATATTCCATAGTTCTGTCCATCTCCTTAATTAGTTTCCAATAGAAGAGAAAATAAATTAGCAAGCTGCTAATTAAAGTGAAGTTAGGATTTCAGGTAGGATATTTTAGGTAATTCATATAATAATCTGAAAAAGCTTACAAAAGAACAGAGAAATCTGGACAGCTACTATCCAACAGAACCATGAGTACTCACCAACACATTTGTCTCTTGTTCAATTTCTGGCACATAAGGGTAGTGGTTGTAAAACATGTCATTCCGGACCATTTTTTTCCTCATTCGGCAAGGCCCCTCCGTCATCTCCAGCATCCACTTGTCCAGATGCGAGCCGATGGGAGGACCCCACAAACCTCTTTCCCGCAGCAGCTCATACTCGATTTGGCCCCATTCCTCTGTCACGTATTTCAGGGCGTTTTGCTGACGCTATGGATGTGAAGATTTCCAAACTGGTATCCAATCAAAGCAGTAGTAGCAGTAATAAATCTAGAAATAGCTCAGAAACAAGGTCATATCTGATAATAAAAGCTGCCTGTATTAGTTTTGCCAAAATGGTTTAATTATGACTGAATCAAGGTATACTTTTTAGGAGTATGGAAGAATCTGTTTTGATGACACAAAGTGCAGTGATTAGCACCAGAATGTATTGCAAGTAAATGGCAAAGAAAACCTGCACACACTTCTCTGAGGCCTCACTAGGGCTTGGAAATGACCCGGAACTTCCAGTCTGATGGCAGAGCACAAGCTCTAAAAGGACTATGGAGGAGGAAAAGCCAGGCCTGGGGACAGGTTCGACAAATGCTTATTAAGTGCCCACCTTGAGCCAGGAACTGAGTCAGAAAGAAAGAAACCCAACAGTCCATGACCTTGAGGAGCTTACTAAGTGGATAAAACATTCACAAATAAGTATACTATGAGAGCACTGAGAGAAGAGACGTGGGTCAAGGAGGACTTCATAGAGCAGGTGGAACCTTGATGAAAGAAAGGCAGGGACGAGAAAGGGGTGTATCACAGACATGAGCAACAGCTTGTGCAACTCCACAAGCATCAAACTCAGGAAATAGTCTGGTTAGAACACGGAGTTCGTACATGGGAGTAGTATGAAATAAAGCCAGAAAGGCAGGGGTAAGCAAGACTGACTAAAGTCTTTAAATGCCAAAGCGATCCACAATTATCTGAGGACCAGGTGTGATCATAAAAGGGGGGAAGGGCAGGTCAGGAAGACCATCTTTTAAGGTGTGTGGGGACACACCACTCTTTCATTCTCATAACACAGTATACCTTGATCAGTCATAATTAAATAATTTCAGTAAAACTAATACAGGCAGCTCTTATTTGTTTCTGATATGATAATGAAAAGCCTGCTTGACTGTACTGGTCACAAAAACCAGTGACATCTGAACACAATGTCTGTTCTGGATGTTGAAAGTTAGCTACTGATCTTTTGTGGCACAATAGCACTGACAACAGCAGTGAGAAAGTCTTGACCTTCCATGGTTGGCTAATCAACACAGTCTTTTGAGTATGACCCTGAGGACTTATGAAATAATTGCCAGAAGGTACTGGAAGAGAGCCATGAAAAAACATTAAAGAATTCTGGTCAACAGACTAGATGATTAACAAGGTGAAATAACCTGCTATTCTCCTATTAAACATTAACATCCCAGGAATATATGAAAAATATATATATATATATATATATATATCCCTGATCACTAAATTATATTTATTTATATGCACACATTATCAATCCTTACAATCAACAGTAAGGAAAAACTGTGGAAAGGGGCAATTTTTATTTTTCTTTCTATCTACTTTAGCATCTTTATACATGCCAAATAAAACTAAGTACTTTATACTGCTAATTATTTTGTACGTGTTAAGTAATATTTATTTCAAGGAAATTAATATGAACTGATTTCACAGAAAATTGGACAGTTTTAAACATTCTAGTCACCATAATCAAAAGGTCTTCTCCTGGCTCCTCTCCCCTTCCTGTGTGGACCGCAGTCCCTTCCAGGCTCTTCTCCTAACCATTCCTCCCTCCTCTGTTTCTTCTGCAGGAGCAATACTTGTGCCCCATCTCCTAACCATGTTCCGGGCCTTCCTGACATGAAGATCAGTTCAGTTATTATCTCTAAGCACAGCCAGCCTTCGCCAGTAGAGCATGGTGGGGATCTCCTTGTGGATGCCACACAGGGATCTCCAACTCAACAGGTTTAAAAAGGAGATCATTCTCTCACCCTCTGTTTGTCATGTACTGATCTGTATAAATTAATGCCATCACTTCAGTTTCAGTGTATAGTGAAATATGACACTAGGAGAATGTGGGGAGGGCAGAGGGTGGTTTCAGCATTCCTGGCCTCTGGCAGGGATCTTGCCTCCAACGGGCATTTAATAAATATCTGCCAAATTTGGAAAGCCCTTCATCATTTGGCTCCAGTATATTTTTCTAAGCTGATTTTCTATCACTTTCTCTCCCACCCTCAACACAGAAGCTAACCTGGCCTTCTCTTACTACACATTTATGATGCTCTCCATGCCAGACCTGATCTCCTTCCTTCTCTCCTCCTTAGGGAATCCCTAGCTCCCTTCTAGGTATCCCTTCTTCCATATCCTCAGGTATTGCTACTCTCTGTCCCCTCTTTCCTCCCAGCTAAAAGAATGACTTTGTGTAGTAATTGTGTACATTTATGTGTGTACATGTTGTTTTCCACCAGTAAAATGCAACTTCCTTGAGAGCAGGAAATATTTCATTTCTGTCTTTCTAGCACGTAACAGGCATTTAGTAAAAACTTGTAAATAAATACTTTTTGAATTGAATTGCACTAGAGATTTATTGTCTACACAGACACCAATCTAGAATGGGATACTTCTTGATAGTTGTTACAAAAATTTGATTTTAAATTAAAAAAAAAACAACAACTGATTAAACAGCCATGATACTGCATCATGATATAAGCAGGACTTTTATGGTATTTCTGAAAATAAGTATAAAATATATTGTTGTATTGTTGTTCAGTCACATCCAACTCTCCGTGACCCCTTTTGGGGCGTTCTCTGCAAAGATATTGGAATAGTTTGCCATTTTCTTCTCTAGCTCATTTAACAGATAAGGAAACTGAGGCAAAAAGGGTTAAGTGATTTGACCGGGGTCAAATAGCTAGTAAGTATCTTGAGATCAGATTTAAACTAAGAAGATAAGTTTTCCTGACTCTAGGTCTAGATCTCTATCTACTGAACCACCTATTTTCCCATACCAAATATACTAAATATTAAATTCATATAAACATAATGTCAGATACACTCAACAAACTTCAGGAAGCACAATTTTAAAACTATTACTAGTTGCCTCAAAAAAAACCCACAAAATATTTAGGATAAGTTATTAAACAACTGTAAATTAAACAACTTTGACACTATAAAAATCATTTTTTTATTGAGATTATTAACGAGAACACCTTGGACAGATCTTGTTTCTTTATAGATGCTCAAAGTCATCAGGCCATTTTTGATGCCACTTTCTAATCCTCCTGTTAAGCCAGAAGGAGCTAAGGAAGTGCCAACTTCATTATCTGCTCTTTCCAAGTAAGGGCTAAGAGCAGGGAAACTGGACGCAGGACTGATCAGCGCTGAGCCCAGGAGCTATTCCGAGTTTCCTGCTTTTTCTGTAGTTAGCCTAGAACAGAATCAACGTTCTCCCCAGGATCATCTCTGATAGCTCAAGGCAGGGCTAGCATCTGATGATGCATCTGAATTTGATGGTTTGAACAAATTAGTTACTCTGCCAAGTTCTTACCTCCTGGTACTCTTTATATTGTGTGTCTACCAAGTCCCGGACAACAGCAATGTGCGTAAACATCCACTGGGAAATCTCCTAAGTTGTTGAGGGGGGAAAAGAGTCTTAATATCTTATGAAGATTACAGTGCAAAGGAGTTAAGTGACATTTAGATTTAAATGAATGGTAACTGATTAAAATTGTATTAAAAAACCTGCACAGAAAGAATGCCTCAACTAAGATCCTGTGATGAATACCCTAATTTTTAGTATCTTAATGGTTTTCACAATTGCCTCTCAGGTGTTAGCACTGAGGTGGTGCTGAGATGACTGAGAAAAAACTATTAACAACAGCTTTTTGATCTCACCTCTAGCTACAGCAGTCAAGTAGAAGATAACATTGGCCTGTTTTAAGTCTGAGTGAGGAATAATTTCATTTCCTTGCAAAAGTCAATGCAATAAACGTTATTATTTGTTAGCTTTTCATCTCATTGTCTATTTTGAGGCGATATTGCCCTGAATAGACGGAAGATTTAGAGATAGTGGGGACCTCTGAATCCTCTAAGCCAGGGCTTCCTAAATTTTTTCCCCTCCTGATCCCTTTTCTCCCTTTGGCAGCTGGGTTCCATGGCCTAGGAAAGGGCATGCACAGGGCAAAGTGCACATGCTGTGTGTGTGTGTGTGTGTGTGTGTGTGTGTGTGTGTGTGTTCAGAATCAAGGCTGCAGTGAAGCTGCATGATGCAACTTGGACAAATGTTGCCAGATGCACCTTGGATTTATCATGTGCTTGACTTTTAATTAATTTTTGGTCATTTTGTGTTCAGAAACGTTTTACTGCTGGGACCCACAGTTTAAGAAGTGCTGAAAGCCAACATCCTCATTTTACAGTTGAAGAAACTACAATCCCCAGAAGTTAAGTGACTTGGCTAGAAACAAAATGTATTAAGTGGAAGAGTCAAGATTAAGATGTGGGTCTCCAAATTTACACAAATATACACTGCTTTCTATTTTATTCACCTGCATTCTAACATGAATGTTGGACTTTGTACCCCCAACAAAACGTTAGCACCGGAGAAGCTCTGCTACTCTAGATTAATTCCTTTATGAAATGCCTGAAGCAGAATCAGAAATGGCTCATTTGAAGTCATTTGCAAGGACAGTGAGCACTTCATGGTTTCATTTGTCTACCTCTAGGGCTCTTTGCACTGGAACCCCACCACTCACCTGTGTGGACAGATTGTGTTTGCTGAGGCCACTTTCCTTTCGATTCCTTCTGGATCCCGTTAACTTGGAGAGGCCAAAACCACTGCTGACTCGGGACAGTTTGGATTGCGTGCTTGGGACCAGAGCTTCTCCTCGACTGATGCACTTCTTTTCATGGGCTACAGAATTCAAATATGAGTGTGGTTAGCGTGTGTTGCTTATCATAGACAACAGGGTTTGAAGCTCCTCATGTCCTATACGTAGCCTAAAACGGAAGGGCCATTAATCCATCTACCTGCTGTTGGCCCACTAATCTTATTCATTTCCAAAATTCTAAGATAATGAAACGTACGTTTGGATATTTTTCTTATTAGCTACTAATGCTGCAATATCTCTCATTAATTAATCAACTAACTCAATTTCACTTTAATAAATGTAAGGAATTTGTGTTAACAAACTAGAGAAACCTCTTTTCCCTACTTATTTCTCTCTATTCATAAAGTACCCCAATTCCCTAAGCTTGAGTAAACTCAAAGTTATTGGCTATAAAATTTATTGACAGCATAACAAACAAAATGAAGACACTTAATGTCTCAGTTCTGAGTCCTGACAAATAGACTTAAAGTGCATATTGAGACATATTTTTGGAAAGAGTCAATGTGGGGATGTTTTGCCTGATTATGTATATTTGTTAGGAAGGTTTTGTTTTTCTTTTTTTAATGGAGAAGGGTTGGAAAGGTGATACACTGGAGGGAGAGGTCAAAAGGGAACACAGAAGCATTTTTTTTTTAAAAATGCGCAAGACAGAAGTAAATACAGACATATATAGGACAGCTTTGAAAGTTGCACACTGAATTTACTACATACCTAAAAGGAAAAGTAAGATGTACCTAACACCTTAGTGGTTTTATGGAGAATCCTTATTTTTTGCTCTGCTTTTTTTTTTAAATATATAATTTATTTATTTTTCAGTTCTTAACATTCACTTCCACAAGAATTTGAATTCAAAATTTTCTCCCCATCTCTCCCCACTCCCCACCCCAGGAGAGAATGTACCCCATCCACCCCGTCCTCCAGTCTGTCCTCCCTTCTATTACCCATCCTTCTTCCATCCCCCTTCCCCTCCATTTTCCTGTAGGGCAAAAAAGATTTCTATACTCCATTGCCTGTATAGCTTAATTTCCAGTTGCACGCTAAAACAATTTTTAACATTCATTCTTAAAGCTTTGAGTTTCACATTCTCTCCCTCCCTCCTCACCCACCCTCACTGAGAAAACAAATAATTCAATATAAGTCATACATGTGTAACAATGCAAAGCACTTCCATAATAGTTACACTGTAAAAGACTAACCACATTTCCCTCTGTCCTACCCTGCCCTTCATTTATTCCATTCTCTCCCTTGACCTGCCCTCCTACAATAGTGTTTGCTTCTGATTATCCCTTTCCCCAATTTGCTGTCCTTTCTATTATCTTCCCTCTCCTACCCCCTTCCCCCTTGCCTTCCTGAGGGGTAAAATAGATTTCCATATCCAATCCTTAAGCCAAATCCCATGAGAGTCAGGCTTACTTATTTCCTTTCATCTACCCTCTCTTCCCCTCCATTGTAAAAGCTCTTTCTTCCCTCTTTTATGTGAGATGATTTGCTACATTCTAGCTCTCCTCTTCTACTAATACATACCATTCAACAGTAAATTTTTTTAAGTGTTCTTCCTTCATATTCAGCTCACCTTGTGCCCTCTGTGCATGCACATGTGTATCTATGTACGTGTTTGTATACACATGCACATATATGTATATATACACATACATGTGTATATATACATGCCTGCACATATATAATACACACATACACACCCATACACACCTACATATATATATATTCCCTCTAACTACCCTAATACTGAAAAAGGTCTCATGAGTTACAAATAACATCTTTCCATGTAGGAATGTAAACAGTTCAACTTTAATGAGTTCCTTAAGGCTTCTCTTTCCTGCTTACCATTTCATGTTTCACTTGATTTTTATATTTGAAAGTCAAATTTTCTATTCAGCTCTGGTCTTTTCAATAAGAATGCTTGGAAGTCCTCTATTTCATCAAAATTCAATTTTTTCCCCTTAAGTATTATACCCAGTTTTTATGGACAGGTGATTCTTGGTTTTAATCTTATCTCCTTTGATATCTGAAATATCATATTCCAAGCCCTTTGATCCCTTAGTGTAGAAACTGCTAAATCCTGTGTTATCCTGATTGTGTTTCCACAATACTTAAATTCTTTCTGGCTACTTGTAGTATTTTCTCCTTGTCCTGGGAACTCTGGAATTTGGCTACGATATTCCTAGGAGTTTTCCTTTGGGGACCTCTTTCAGGAGGTGATGGAGGAATTCTTTCCATTTCTATTTTACCCTCTGGTTGTAGAATATCAGAGCAATTTTCCTTGATAATTTCTTGCAAGATGATGTCTAGGCTCTTTTTTTGATTATGGTTTTCAGGTAGACCAATAATTTTTAAATTCTCTCTCCTGAATCTATTTTCCAGGTTAGTTGTTTTTCCAATGAGATATTTCATTATCTTCTATTTTTTCATTCTTTTGGTTTTGTTTTTATAATTTCTTGGTTTCTCATAATGTCATTAGCTTCCATCTGTTCCATTCTAATTTTTAAAGAACTATTTTCTTCAGTGAGCTTTTGAACCTCCTTTTCCATTTGGCTAATTCTGCTTTTTAAAGCATTTTCTGCTCTGTTTTGAAGGTTGAAACACTAATCTTATTTAGTTTTTCCTAAATTAAGAATTAATTTTTAAAATGAGGTATGAAAAGGCTCCTAGCCAAAGTCATCTTTAGCTATCACTGTAACTTGTGAATTCTCAATTTTGGAAGCACGGACTGAACATTCAGTTCCCTAAGGATAACAATTAATCTCTTCTTAAGATAAGAGTTTCTCTAATTTGTTTACGATGGGACCTTTTCAAGTAATGAAGAATGATATGGGCAGAACCAGAGCAATTTAGACAATAGCAGCCACATTGGAAAAACCAAACCACTTTGAAAGCCCTTGGAACAATGATCAACATAATGACTATTCAGGATCCTAGAGAAGAGATCATTACGGTGCAGAATGATATATACGTCTGTCTGTGTCTGTGTCCACACACATTTGTGCAGAGGCATTGAGGGAATGTGTCTTGCTTGGCCTGTGCATTTGTTACAAGAAATCTGCCTCCTCCCAGTGAAGTCAGGGGTAGGAGGAAGAGAAATTAGATGTCTGTTAATTTAAAAAAAAAAAAAAAAAAAAAAGAGCGTAGTGTACGTGTGGGGTGCTACAAACTGGAGAGATGCTAGTGGTTTTAGATGAAGTCACTGTATTATTAGTTTTACTTAACTATATGTTACAAGAGATCTTCCATGATGTGTGAGTAATCTATAATGTAATTATAAGAAACAAAAAACCAATAAAACAATAAAAAAAGAGGAGTCAAATAGTTCTCAGGAGACACGTTCTCTTACTCCTTTTTCTGTCACCCATCTGTTTAATCAGCACACTCCCTAACACTCGTTAAAGTGACAATGACTCCAGATAACTCAGTGCTTCTCAGAGTGTCTGTGGGAGCAGTAAATGAAGCTGAGGTTACAAAAGGGAAGGGAGGCTTTATAAGTGAATACCTTCTAAATAGGAATAACTAAAGCTCAACCCTCCATGTCTCTCTGTCTATGTGTGTAGATGGACACACAGACAGACACTTTGGACCAGACGTATAACATCACTGATGTAGCAAACATACCAGGAAGTGAACTCCACTAATACAGTTCAATGATTTCTGTGCTTCCAGTCACAAAGCTGCCTGGGACACTACACATTAAGCATCACAGATCTAGAGCTAGAAGGGATTTCAAAGAACTTCCAGAACAACCCTCAACTTTAATGCTGAGGAAACTCTTGATTACTGATTTGGTCCCATAGATGGTAACACCAGAGGCAGGATGGGAACCCAGGTCCTCCTGTACCAGCCAGAGCTCTTCACACCATCCCACAATGCCCATGGAGCTCCCCAGCCAGGATGTGTCCTTGCAGCTTGGGACTCCTCTCTAGTATCATTCCATGTTGCTTCCACCTCATGAATAGCTAGAAACTGTCACGTAGGACTACTGTGTGGCATGGTGACTGAAAGCTGCTTATGGTAACTACTCATCTTCCTATAATCTTGGGCATTATTTACCTGGGGTATGTGAGTTTAAAAATGTATGTATCTGTCTGTATTATGTGTACATATACATACATGCATCTATATCTCTATAGCCTTTTCAATATAATTTGATCTCTTTTTCAATTCTCTGTATTTTATGCATTTTAAAACAGGATTCTGAGGCATCTGTAGGCTTTATCAACTTGAAAAAAGGCCTATGACACCAAAGAGGATAACAACCCTTTTCCTAGATGACAAAAAGTGAGTATAATGTTGACAGACCTTTTCCTAAGATATTATATACTTCCTTCTTTTCCAATTCTCATTTCTTAAAATCACAAATAATTCTGACAGAGAAACAATGGTTTTATTTTTACACAGAAATGTCAAACTGCCACAGGACTAAAAGAAAATTATAGACTAGGAAATTATACACAAACAGCAACATTTTCAAGTGTGAAGAGGGCCAAAAAGATTTTATACATATGAAACTATGCATCTGCTACACCAACTCATTTAGATAAGGTGACAAGGTAGGATCTACATTGTCTTGCTTGTGTCCATCCACTTATGAGCTTTGCATATTTTAAATGCCCAGGTGCCCGATGGTACAGAAGAGGGAAAGTAGAACCTGAAGTCAGGAGCCTCAGACTTGTTGGCCATGTGATCGTGGGCAAGTCACTTAACCTTTGCCTCAGTCTCCTCAACTGTAGAATGAGGACAATAATAGCACCTACTTCCCAGGGTTGTTGTGAGAATAAAATGAGATAAGATTTTAAAGCAATCGGCATGGTGTTTAGCACAGAGTAAGTACTATATAATGATAATTATTATTAAAATGTTTCATTGACACTCTTTGTTTCATTATTTTCTCTTTCTCAGTCTCTATCACCACCCCCTCTTCTACCCTTGAAAGTCTTGTCCTGTAACAAACAAGTACAGTTAAGCAAAATGTATTTATGTGAAAGTATCTGTACCATTTTGTACCTATAGTCTTTCATTTCACAAGAGGAGGGAGGTATGCATGCTTTATCATCAGTCTTCTGGGATCCTGATTCCAGAAACCAGAAACCCACTGTTTCTACTTATTTGCTATAACAAAAAATTGTTGCTAAATTTGTTTTGGTATAAATGGGTCCTTTATCTCTCTCTGCTAAAGGGATGGAATTGCTGAGCCAAAGATTATGCACACTTGAGTAACTCTAGTATGGACCCAAATTTCTTTCCAGCTGCTACATCAACAGGGCAGCACTGTGCCTATCATTCTAGTCTCTCCAACAACTGTCTTTTTCTCATTTGATGGGGATGAAGTAGACTCTCAGATTTGTTGTAATAAGCACTGTCCTTCTCTTTAGTAATCTGGAGCATTTTTTCCCTCTGGTTGTTGATTGTTTGAGTTTCTTCCCTCAAGAATTGCTTTTACATCCTTTGACCACTTAAAAATGGTTCTTGATCTTATTTATGTAAATCTATTGGATATCAGACCTTTATGACAAAGATATATTGCAATGACATTATTCTTCAATGTGTTTCCTTTCTAACTGCACTGCATTTGTGCAAAAATATTATCCATTTTATATCCTCTGATCTGTTCTATTTCGGGTCAAGAATTCTTTCCCTATCTATGCTGTGAAAAGGTATCTCCTTCTTCACACTTTTAATTTGTGTATGATGTCATTCTTTATGGTGAAGTCCTATATCCACTTGAAGTTTGCTGAATGTACTGTAAGATGTGGTTGTATCGCTTCTCAATCTTGATTTCCTAGTCTGTTCCACTGATCTACTTTTATATTTTTTAACCAGTAGCAAATAATTATGATGAATATAGTTTTGCAAAATAGTTTGGAATTTGGTACTGCTAGACCATCTCTCATGCTCCCATTATTTCTCTTCAGATTCTAGACCCTTTGGGAGTTTGACTGCTATAACACTAAATAAGTCTTCCTTCAAAGGTATTATACTAATAATATTTTTTTAAGCATTGTGCTCAGTAAAAGATGTGGTTAATAATTTTACTTCTCAGCATTTATTTACAATACTCTAGAAAAAGGCTAATTTTTTTTTGGTAAAGATGCTACATGTAGCTGTGAAATATCTGTTTCTTGGATTCCCACTCAATAATTATTAGAGATCTATCTTACTCAGTTTTACTGAAATTCTATCCAGATCTTCATTTCCTTTTTTACTTATTTTATCTGTCTAGATCTGATTTAAGGTCTTCAACTTTTGTAAATGTTGCTACTTATTCCTCCTTGTAATTTGACTAACTTTTCCTATAAGAGCTTAGATGCTATACCACAAATACATATACATATATATGTGTATGTATGTATATATATACACACACACATATATATATATATATGCTATACATATATGATAGGGGCAGCTAGGTGGTGCAGTGGATACAGCACCAGTGCAGGAGTCAGGAGGACCTGAGTTCAAATGTCACCTCAGTCACTTGACACTCACTAGCTGTGTGACCCTGGGCAAGTCACTTAACCCCAACTGCCTCATCCTGGGTCATCTCCAGTCACCCTAATGAATATCTGGTCACTGGATTCAGATGGCTCTGGAGGAGAAGTGAGACTGGTGACCTGCACAGCCCTCCCTCATTCAAAACAAAGTCAAGTGCGAGTCATGTCATCATTTCTCTGATGGCATGGTCTTCTTCAGCAACCAAGGACAAACACACACACTCATATATATAAGTATTAAAATTACTTAATTCTTGGTGGTGCTTTAAAATATATTGTATTTTCTTTGCTTAAAATATTTCCATTTTTAAGGTCACATTGTTTAAGATTGTGATTGTGAACCCTACCTTTTTTTCAGTTCTTGAAGTATGATGAATTCTTCCCCATCCCTTTATTTTTAACTGTGCAAATCTTCATGTTTCCAGTGTTTAGTGTCTTATTCTGCTTGCTCTTATTTTTAGCCTTACTAAGACTTGAAGGATCAGGTAGGCCTTGTTCAGTTCTGTCTCCTCTGTCCTCTGGATGTGACCACTGCTGCTTCTGGGAATCTGGACAGGATAGCTGGCATACCCCCCATGCTGTGCATCAGTCCCTCAATTCTGTCTCAGTCTTCTGGTTTTCTACTGCAGATTCTCTTCACATGACAGTTAGTGAAGAGGTAGTTCTGCTCCTTCTATGGTCCTTAAAGGATTCAGTAGGAGATCCTATTGTTTTGTGGCCGCCTGAATTCCATGACTTTCCAGGAACTGGTGCTCAGAGGATGAGTTGGTCAAGTCTCCGAGTGTGACTCTCAGTGATCCAAGGTTTGGCTGGCTGATCTCTGTCCCCTTGTGAGGTCAACCATTGAGACTGGTTCTAGTCCTACTTTTATGCAATTTTGGACAGGACGGAAGAAACTACTTCTGCTTTTTTTTAGGTGTCTTTATCATTGGTCTTTTTGAGACTCTGTTAGATTTCCAGTAGGAGAGATTGGCTTCTTCATGACAAAGCCATCTTATTTATAAGTCCTACCACAGAATTTTCACAATCACAATGACACTTGAGCAGGATCACAATCCATTGTGACTTTTTGTTTTCGTGTTTTTAGGAAACTCTATGATCCACCAATGCCATCAACTTCCTTTATTTATAAGCTTGACACAAGTAACTTGATCTCCACGAGTCTTGGTTTGCTTCTATGTAAAGGTATAGGGTTCTATAATTCCTTTCAAACAGAGTGGTCCCTCAATTTGAAACAATACTGGGAACGTAATTTGAAAAAAAATAACTTCTAAGTGCAAGATGCTGTATTATTGACATTCATAGACTTCCTTCTTTTGGCTTGCACATTAGTATAGAAAGGTCACTATATAATTTAAAAAGCTATATTTATGCTTCTTATGTCACTTTGGTTGTGTGCATCAGTCAATTTAGCTGAAACGTGTTGTATTGTAACATTTGTAGCTATATTACTTTTTACTTGTCTTCAAACAAAGCCCTTCCAGGTGATTGAAATATTTAGGGTGGTTTTTTTTTTTTTTGGTCATCAAATAAAAGAAAGTAATAACAGGATAGTACAGAAAATTACATTTAAATACTTAATTACTACGTCAACCAAAGTTCTTTGAACAGTATGGAAATGTTCACAGTTTAAAATGCAGAAGCATTAAAAAAAACTCTAAAAGTTCTATCTCGATAATAACTGAAATTCTAATCTGCTGAAAATGTACTTTTGCAGTTATAGACAGTCTATTTTAATCGTCATTAATATCCATGCTGGGGCAGCTAGGTGGCACAGTGGATAGAGTGGCAGGCCTAGAGTCAGGAACACTAATCTTTCTGAGTTCAAATCTGGCCTCTGACACTAGTTACGTACATGATCATGGGCAAGTCACATAATCCTGCTTGCTTCACTTTCTCATCTGTAAAATGAACCAGAGAAGGAAGCAGCAAACCTCTCCAGTATCTCTGCCAAGAAATCTGAGATGAGGTCATGAAGAGTCAGCCACAACTGAGCTACAACAAAAATATCCAAGCTGATAGCATGATGAATCAGAGTTGATAGAGACCTCAGAAACCATGCACCCAAAGCCATACTTCATTACATATTCTATACATACTTTGGAGGCCAAATAAAACAAGTCTAAGTACTGTGCTACATGGCATGCTTTCAAATATTTGAAAACACCATCTCTCCTTAAGTCTCCTCTTCCCCTGGTCTAAACGTCCCTGTTTCACCCAACCGTCACATGGAATGAACTCATGGTCCTTTACCATCTTGGTCATTTTCTTCTCTATAATCTCCAGTTTATCAATACCAGTGTGGAGCCTGGTACTAGACAGAATACTCTACATCTATTTGATCAAGGTAAAGTAAAAGGGACTATCACTTACATGGTTCTGGAAACTATATGCTTCCTAAGGCAGTCTAAGATCTCATTAGCTCTGGGGGTTGACAGTATCACAAAGTTGATTAATATTTAGCTTGAAGTTCACTAAAACCTCTAAATAGTGAGTTATTTAAATTTGATTTTTTTTTTTGCCTAAAACATATTTTTTTAAACTTGAGATACCAATAACCTACAAAAGTCTTTCTGTGTATTGTTTACAGAACTCTGAAAGGAGATAGAAAAAAATAAATTCTATTCAAAATCACTAAAATTTTATAAAGTATTGGGAAATTAATCTATTAATAAACACTGCCAGTATTATCAAACTACTAAAGTGTTAACTGTACAGAACTAAATGAACCACAAAGTTCATCTGGAGGAAGAAGACATCTAGAATGTCAAGAGAAATGTTGAAAAAAACAGGAGTGAAAGAAACACAGCATTATTGTATCTCAAACCATTTTATAAAGCAATAATCTCTGAAGTTATTTAGTACTGATTGAAATTCACAAAAAAATATCACTACTGGAAAAAGGTAAGGCAAACCCAGAAGCAATCACTAAAACAGTTTTTCATAAACTCAACATCATGAATTATGAGGCAAGGTCTTCCAATTTGAAAAGAACTGACACAGAGCATAGAAAGCAGGCCTGCCAAAGTAAAATCTGGACCAACAAGTTATACTACATTTCCCAATAAATACAAAATAGACATCAAACTCAAATATTATTATATTATTAAATACACATACAGGTTAGAAAAAAATGGTAGGTGGTATCTTATATAAACTTTGACTAGGGGGCAGAATTCTTAACTAACCAAGAGAAAGAGGTGATCAAAAAGTTAAAATAGAAAATTTTAATTACATAACATTTCAAGTTTTTACATGGGCAAATTCAATGCAGACAGAATAAGAAAGAAAAGCTGTTGATAGGAACCTTCCTCCCCCTGCCCCTGCCCATCCCCTCCTCGGATCTGGGTGACTTCTTACCCAAGTGGTTCTGCCAGCACTTTAAACCAGCTTCTTCAATCAGAGGCCTTGCAGCGGCGATGTCCACCAGGCCCCGGTCATTGACAGGCAGCGTCACCTTAAAAAGTTCTTCCAGAACTTGTTTCTTACTATGTATCAATTCGGTCCAGACTCTGTTCACAGCTTTTATGAGAAGCTGACGACCTAAATCACATAGGAAGAACACTGGACGTGATCTTTTACTTTCTACAAACTTTTTAAAGTCAGAGTGATTTTAATTAAACATGATTAAAATAAATCTGATTTATTAAAAATACTGTCACTGTTACACTGTTACACCACAGACAGCATGATCTATCTGAAAAGCTACAATAACTAGACCAAAAAAAAGCATACAAAATATTAGTTTAATCTGCATAATTATAACTGATTACATTTTACTACATTAGTTTTTCTCTGTAGCTCATGTGAATTGTATAATTATCTACAAATGCTTTGGTCTTAAAACATATACATGAATTTTTCAAATATCCAATTTAAGGAAGCTTTCACTAGTTTTTTTTAATGCTTTCATTTTGTCAAGGTCTGTTATTGTTTATTTGCACTGACTCAATAGATCATTTCATAACATGAACAAGTTTTATGAAAATGAGCAATGATAACTATAGTTCCTATTCAGTGATAATAAAGTTCATGCCCAAATTTAATCATCTGTTACACCACTAGTAAGTGATCAGCTGGCACCTTGGTGAGAAATCATAAGTACCTGGTGGTTCTTCGAGAATGTAAAAGCATGTTTTTGACTAAATAATAAATCTATTTGAAGACATATGTTGGAAGGAAGTAGAATTGGTAAGGCCTCTTCTTAGCACATCTGGCTTCTTAACCATCACCACCATCGTCATCATCATCAACAAGCATTTGCTAAGCACCCACTACGGGTCAGGGACTGTGGTAGGTGCTGGAGATACAAACGCAAAGAAAGAACGTACTGGGAGACACTCTGTGCATGTATGTGCATGTGTGTGCTCATGGGACTGCGTAAGTACAGAATTCTACAGAGAACAGATACAAAGTCGTTAAATACAGGATAGCATGTTTTTCTTTTACAGAGGAACTTTGTGGGAAGAACAGGAAAGGATTCTTGTAAAAGGTGGTTCTTTTGAAGGAACATGAGGCTTGATGGAAGAGAAAACTCTAGAAGCCACAAGTAGAAAGGAGAAGGGCAGGTCAGGTGTGTCTGGAGGAGAACCAGGAGAAGGTAATACGGCAGAGAAGACAGAGTATGTGTGCAAGGACAGGGTGGTCAACAGCATGAGATGTAGAGGAGAGGTCCAGAAGAATGAGTACTGAGGAACACTGAAATCTTCGGCAATTCAGAACTCACTGATAAGCTGGGAGAAGGCAAATTTAGTCGAGTAGGGAAATCTGAAGCCAAGTTGCAGAGGACTGAGAAGTAACAAGAAAGTAAGAGGAGACAGTGGGGTGGACACCTGGTTCTAGAAGAATGCCTGAGATACAGAGTGATGGAACAGGGTCTAGTGAAGGTTTGGTTTTGTTTTTAATTAAGAATATGGGAGACTCGGGCATGTCTGAAGGCAGAAGGGAAGGACTCCAGAGATAGAGAGAAACTGATGATTAGAGAGAACGTAGATGACTGAGGGTGAGAGAAAGAGATAGGATCATAAATATGATGCTAATGAAGCTAAGTGGCAGCTAAGAGTTACAGTGGACAGAGCACTGGCCCTGGAACCAGTGGGATTTGAGCTCAAATCTGGCCTTAAATTGCTGTGCGACCTTGGGCAAGTCACTTAACCCCAACCACCTCAAAAAAAAAAGTATATGAAAAGAGATTGATCTTGACAAAGAGAAGGGCCACCTTAGTCAAAGATTGAGGGGAAAAGAGAGCAGAGACATGATGACAAGGGTTTTGGGATGAAGAGGGTAGGAGAAGGGGGAGCTCAGGTAGCACAGCTTTAATTTCTTTTTATATTTTTTCAATAAAAATTTTGTTTTCTTTCTCATCCATCTCCACCACACTGGAAAAAAAAGCAAAACAAAACTCTTGTTAAAATATGAATTGCCCAGTAAAAAAAAAAAAAAAGGAATCCCCATATTGGCTATGTCCAAAAATGTGTCCCATTCTGCACTTCTGAGTCCATTACCACCCTGTCCAGAGATGAGAGGCATGTTTCCTCTGCAGTAACTTGGAATCACGAGTGAGCACTGTCTGGATCAGAGTTCTTATGTTTTTCAGAAGTGTCTGTCTCCACAATGTCAATACTGTAGAAAGTGTTCTCATATTTCCATCCTCATCACTCTGGAGCAGCTCACACAAGGCCCCCCCAACACTCCTGTCTCCTCATTTCTTATGGCACAAGAGAAGGCATCACATTCACATACTACAATTTGCTCAGCTATTCTCCAGTTGATGGAGCAGTTTTTTGTTCCATAAAAAGAGTTGTTATAAATATTTTAAAACATGTTTCTTCTTCCTCCTCTTTTTTGGGGATATGGACATAGCAGTGGTCCTGCTGGATCAAAGATAATAAGCAGTTTAGTACCTTTTGGATACACTTCCAAACTGCCTTCCCGAATGGCTGGATCAATTCACAGCTTCATCAACGGTCTGGGCGTCTACTTTACCCCAGCCCTTCCATTTTTGAAGGCTACCAACCTGACAAGGATAATGCAGAACCAGAGCAGTAAAGCTGGAATGATCCATGGCTAAGGTTTGCCAGAAAACAAACTGAGGCAGGACAAGGGGGGAGGGACTTGAATCCCCAGGACAGGGAGAGTAGAACTCATTATGACCAGGGCTGCAATTAGAAAGGAATAAAATAACGCCTCAGGAAGGCTAAGGGCCTGGGAAAATGCGGAGGGGCTGGTGGACCTGGAGACCCCCAAGAAGACAAAGAAGAGGGCTGGGAAAGATGAGCCCCAGAGAAAGGTGGAATGATGAAGCGACAATCAAGGAAGGAGCATAGCCGTTTATGGGTAAGAGGAGTTCTAATCGGTGACCATCCCTGCATGACAGGGAAGATGCCAAGACACCAGGTCTGAAAAAGGCTAATTGGGAGGCAAGGGCGTTCAAGAGAACATCACTGTAGGAGTACAGTGGACAGAGCACCAGCCCAGAAGTTGGGAGGACCTGACTTCAAATCTGGCCTCAGACACTTGGGTGTGGGACCTTGCACAAATCACTTAACCTCTATTGCTCCCCCAGCCAGAAAGAGACAGAAAGACAGAGAGAGACAGAGACAGAGACAGAGAGAGAGAGAGAGAGAGAGAGACAGACAGACAGACAGACAGACAGAGACGGAGACAGCGAGAGAGAGAGACACAGAGAGAGACAGAGACAGAGAGAGAGACAGAGAGAGAGAGAGACAGAGGCAGAGAAAGACAGAGACAGCGAGAGAGAGAGAGAGAGAGTAAGAGAGAGAGAGAGAGAGAGAGAAAGAGAGAGAGAGAGAGAGAGAGAGAGAGAAGGAAGGAGGGAAAAGAGATAGAATATCACTGTGAATGGTGCAGTTTTCCATATAACACGAGTGAGGTACTGGGCTCTTCCAGAAGAGAGAATGACCAGCCACCACAACCTAGACTGGGTAGAAATGTCTGACTGTGTGACTGTCAGAGAAAAAGAGGCTGAAGAATGGTGGTGGGACAGGAAGGCGTATCCTGAGTGCCTCTGTGTTCTGAGATAATGCGAAGAGTCAGATCCAGGGCTGGAAGAGATATCAGGGGACGCAGGCTGAAGGAATGTGAGAGAAAGGAGTCTAGGATAAAGTGAGTCTGCATATTATATGATAGGAATTTTGGAGGTGTTAAAGACTGTTAAGGGCTCCCTTGAATTTGTCTTTTTGAGTTGCCATATTTTCCAGAGACACTGGACCCAGAGCATGCCGGAGGCCCTCCCCGAGCTGACATAATGTGCTGTTTGCAAGCCCAAAGTGGACTCCTCATGTGTCCTTGGGAGACAAGGCAGGTGCTAATCAGCCTGGGCAAGGCTGAGAAACGGCTTATGCAGCCAGGACCCTCGTAGAAAAGCTGACCAGCCTATCTTCATAATCTAGAAGTTCCCAAGGGAAAAGAATGAAACTTTTGCCTTCACCTCGCTCCTGCCCTTCAGAAGAGGTTTATCCTTTCCTCCCTTTACTGCACCTTTTCCCCTCCCATGCCACACCCCTTCAGGTAGAAATTTGTGTTTTTCTCCTCCTCGTTTTGTGGTACTATCATAAGTATGCAAACTTCTGCATGGATTGTGAACTCTTTGGGCTCCACATGCATGTTCGTTTCTCTTGTAATAAACCTAGTTTTCACATAAATCTCATGGAGCTGGGATTGCCTCTTGGCAGAGGAAAGGGCTGGGCTGAAGTGGGCCTTGCTGGTGAGGGTGATGCTGAAGGTGCTAGGGATAAACCAAGAGGAGGGGTCTTGGGGGACGCTGGCCCTCAAGTAGCCAGCGAAGTCTACAGGGTCAGGAAGAGAAGCGGGACAGCTGGTAGCCCCAGAGCAAAGGCGACAGTCACAGGGCTGGCTGGGCCTGGCTCTGAGCCAACCCTGTCCTCTACCTCACTCACCCTGTGACCAGTCCTATAACTGCATTGAGCCACAACCTGCTGTTGCAGCAAAGAAGGAAAAGAGAGAAAGAAAGACTGGCCACAAGTTGTGTGCAGATAGATACTCAGGCTGGTTACCTTCACTGACATCTTGACTGCAGCTGCCATCCGGGTCTATGTCAGAGGGGATCATGATGTGCCAGGTCGTCATGCGGGCCTCTGCTTCCAGTCCAAACCCATCAACATGGCTGGAAAAGTCCAATCATTTTAACACGTCTGAGGAAGGTCATGGCCTTGGAAAACCTCTAGCGATTAAACATTGCTGGGGCAAGTTAAAGGTTCCCTGGCTCAGTCTTCTTTTCTGCCTCTTTCTACCCCTCTTCTAGGAGCCTTGAATATCCAAGCCAGTGCTCCTCTCAACAGCCTGACCTCTCAGTTCTTGAATGTCCTCAGGCCCCATGGCCACCCTCTTCTACCCATGTCAGCCACTCACAGGAAAGAGCTCACTATTAGATTTATTTAAACAGAAGCTGATGCTCCTGCATCTGAACCTAACCTACCACTCTGTCTCTCCCTGTGTCTCCCTCCTAAACCTAATTTTCATTTCAAAAACTCTGACATCAAGCCTCACTCTCTGCTTTTCTTTTCCTCCAATAATCACCAAGACCGCTTGCCTAATCACCCACCTGCAGCTGCTGCTCCCTCATCAACCACATCCCTGCCCTGATCCAAAGAGGAAGAGCTTGAACTCAGTCTTCATGACTCCCAGGCCAGCTCTTTGTCCATGACACTGCACTGTCGACTTAAGGGTTGTGAAGGATAACAGAAGGGACCATGACACAAAGCTCTTCACAAGAGACGTGATCTCTTGTCCAACCAGTCCCTCCCCATTGAACGTTTAGTGTCTGTCCTCACCCACCAGCAGCTATCTGTGCACCAACATTTGTGTCAGTCAACTCTCCCCAATTCGGACAGGCACTTCTGAACAGCAAAGGGTTAAGACGGACCCTTGGAAAAACTAACTGAGCATTTTTGCTATAATGGCTCCTTTTAAAATTATGCTGTAAAAGTCAAATTTGAAGGAAGTCATATTATTTCATCATACAATTTGGTTAGAAAAATTTTAAAAAACCAATGAATACTTCATTCATTCTTTGATACTTGGATTGTTTAAGAACTAAGGCAGAGCTGCAATCACTTATCATACATTTACAGCCAGAAGGGACCTTAGAGGCCAATAAATCCAACTCCTCCTTTCAACACAAGGGAGCACAAAGAGGCCAGACAACTCCTCCCATCGCTAGGGCTGAGGTGGGCTGGGAGTTCAGGCCTTCCAGACTCCCAAGCCCAGCGTTCCCTGTACTGTGCTCCCTATGCTGCCCCTTGTTTAAAAAACAAAACAGAACTTGCTTTGAGGATTGAAACTGTGGTTTCATCAGTTTAGGAAACTCATTTATCAATGCACATAGGCATGCGGAGCATTGAGAGACTAACTGCTTCACCCAGGGACATCTGGCTGATATGTGACAAAAGTGAGATTAGAACACAGAACTTCCAGACTAAATTCAACCCTGTACCCTCCCCTAACTGCCCTTCATCTTGTTACACGTAAACTAAAATATACTATTTGTTAACTATAAGCTAAAATGAACTTATTTTTTACAATATTTAATTCCACTTTTCAAGACACAATTCCAAATAAACTTTCCCCCCACTATTTATAATGAAATGCTACACCCTGCTTTAGATGGATACACAACAGAGTGGCCACAAATAAGGAGGATCTTATGAATTAAGGAAGACATGCCCAAAAGAAATAGCCTAAGGAATCTCATCAGAGAGATGTCTAAATGGGGAAAGAAGTGTGCTGAGCACGTCATGAGACTGTGATCACAGGCAATTCTGTGGAGAATCTGAAGGAAGACCCTCCAGCACACTAGATCAAGCCCCTTTGTCAGAATTTTGGGAGCAAATGTCTGGGTTGTGCAGGCAGAACAATGTGCACTAGCAGACACATATCCACATCAACAGGACCACACAGCCAAGAAACTGCCAAATGGTAGTGAGTTGTAGTTTCTTAAAGATGCATCAATTTAGGTGCTTCATTTGGACTTCTGCTTAGCAAAATCAGCTTTTATAAGAAAAGTTTGGCTAATTTTGCTTACTTTCCATTTTTAAAAATTTGCATGTGGTCAGAGGATCAAAAGATTTGGGAACCGTTTTACAGGAAATTGTGGACAGCAGACAATGCCCTCAATAAGTAGTAAGGCATGAGTCAAGATTTGAACTCACAAACTTTTGCTCCAAATCTAAGAGGGCAGGAATATTACTGTGCCAACCATCATTAGCATGAAACTTAAAAAAAAAAAAAAAAGTGGACGACAGTTTCCGAACGTCAATATGACGAGTTTGTCTGAAAGCACTCACCTTCCGACATGCAGATTAATCAAGCAGTGAGCCAGACAGCTGATGAAGTCTTGGTCGTGATTTCCTGGCCCTAGGATTAAGTTTCTGTTCACAGTAAGGACCCTAAGAGAATCGAGGAGAGCAACTTGCTGTGGGACTGTTTTGTGTGCCCTTGAAAACTGGTACAAGATGGTCCTATTTAGGCAGTGGTAAACGGCATCCAGTGACAACCCTTGGGATCTTCGTTTTGACTAATTAAACATATGAAAAGTATATGGTAAAATGAACAGTGCAGTATCTTTACAACAAGGAATGCTCTGCTGATGCTAACAAAATAATTTACTATTCATAAGAACATTTGGGGAAAAGATGAACATTGCTCAATGTATAGTTTAATTAACTGAGAAGGAAACCAGAAAATATTTGGTAAGAAGCTTCTATTTCAAGTGCTTTTTGGGTACCACTCTGGCTTTAAAAAAAAAAAAAAGAAGCAAACACAATAACCTGAGGAAATGCTGTGATTCTTATGCAACAGCCTAGCAGTTTACTATTTGCAACATTTTTTTCCCATGAACTACTGAACAAAGCATAAAAATAACCCTTATTCACAAGTAACAGAGCCACAGATTGGCATGGAACACTCAGAGGAAGGGGACAGAAGAAACAGGAGAATCATGGCTTGGCAAAATACCAAAACGCTGGCTGACCCTCTAATGCCTTTCCTTTTGAACTTACTCGCAATGAGCACCGTAAAAATGAACCAACTAGGTAGCAACTGGAACTGCTGTAGGGGTCGGCCTTCAGGTCCCCAAGTGCAGCCCTTTGACTGAATCCAAACGTCACAGAATAAATTGCTATTGTCTTCACTTGAGTATCTAGAGGACCACATGTGGCCTCAAGGCTAGAGGTTCCCCACCCCATCTTTAGGGGGCAAACAGCATCAGGAATTCTAGTGTTGGCCACAAACTGACAGGTGGGTCAACCAGATCAATTCCTTCTGAGAAAAAATTTGAAAACAGATTGCTGTACGCTTCTTAGTAAGCATTCCTTCATGTAGAAATACAAAGGGAGAAGATTTATTTTGGCTTCCTCTCAAAGCTACTCTCTTACAATCATCAGTAAAATATCGTTGATAATTAAATACAAAAAACATTAGCTCCTACGCTGTGCTGGGGGCTAAAGACACAAGCACACAACTAAACCAATCCCTCCTGGTGCAAGCCTGCATTCTACAGTGCTGCCATCATTATTATTAATCATCAGTATTAGTGTAAAAAAAAAAAAACCTATTACAAAAGAATCTTTGTATAATAGGCTTGAACAGGTTACCTGTGCAATTAGTTGGATAATAAAATCGATAAGAAGTTTAGATTCCTTATTGAACATTCCCTGCCAAAGCTTGTCTACCACACGCTGGGTGAAATAAAATACATTGTTCACTAGCACTTGGTAACTTCCTCCACTGGTAATGGGTAGAGATGCATCTTCCCCTAAATTCCAGAAACAAAAGTGACAAGAAAATGAATACACATGCAACAGAAGACGAAAAGAAGCTCTAAAATATGTCAGCTAGTACTATACTATCTGAACTACTTAACCTATTTTTAGATAACTGGGTAACTGTGGGGAAAACAATCTTCTCTGCAGATTATTTAACTTAAAATAAACTAAGCACAACAACTTCTTCTTGTAATTTTCTCATCTGTAAAATGAAATAATCCTACCTACCATGAGAATCACAATGAAATCATGCAAGTGAAAATGATTTTAAAATTATACAAATGCTGTCTATTCTATCTTAAGTATTACCCACTCCATAGAGTATATTTCACCTCATAAATATTCTCAGTTTAAGCAAAAGTTGGACTTGGCACATCTATCTCAGGATGTACTTTTTGCACACTGACAATATTCAAAATCTCTGGGTAAATATTTTTTAAAGCTAAAGGTAACGGGGCAATAAGAGCATTCTGGCATCCAAGATTAAAATAATTCACTGATCCAATTTGGCAAGCATTAAATGCCTGCCATACGAAAAGACTGAAACTAGCACATGCATCAAAAAAATTTTTATGTAAATATTTCTTCTGTTTTCAGAAGAAACTGCCACTACACTACACTTCAATACATTTTTATCATGGCACGCAATGATAAAGGTGGCATTTCCTCTCTCATAGAAAGTCTGTTTAAAAAAACAAACAACAAACCAAACCTCTACAGATTAGAATAATTAGACTGTCTGTAAGTAGTTCATTTTATAAAGTCTGGAAGAATTAAATATTAATAAAAGGAAGATGTTTTTAAACTATGAAAAAAAGTCTTTCCTTTTTTTCTGCCCAACCTTCACATCTTCTGTACTCCAGACACACATGCCACAATTCATATGAAAAATTTAGGACAGAATTCTTGATTTTTATTTTTGCTTTTTTCTATATTTAATGGGTGCAGAGGAGAAACAGAAAAGAAAGATCCTTTAAAAATAGAGTTCAAACAGGAAGAAGAAGAGGAAATTTAAGATTCATTTGGGTTTCTTAATGAAGATGACTAATAAAAGCCAAAGGAAAAATATAAATTACCCAATAAAACATCAGCTGCGAGCAAGTGGTCCATGACACTATCTAAAACATAAGTCTGAAATTCTTTCTGCTGAGTTCTTGTAGACCTTTCAGGAGAAGCCTGCAAAGGAAAAGACTCTTAGGACTACAACCCTAGAGAGGAAGAAATAGTACGATTTTCAATCTAGTAATATCATCAAACATCAATTTTTTTAAAACCGTCAAACAGCAAAATATGACACAAAATAGTACAAACGTTCACAAATCTTAGAATTTCATTTTTATTAGTGAAATCCTGTTAGTCTTCCGTAATGGAGTTGTCATCTCCACTATGACAAAACTTTTATACCTGTTTATCTCTCAAATTCTGTTCCTTAGTGGTATGCATGATTTGTTTCCCTAGTGAAATATTAAACTTTTAAAGGACAGAGAATCACAGAGAAGGGATCTTAGAAACTATGTAGTCCAGAACTTTAAGAAATCCGTTCCACAACATATCTAAGTGGTTATCTGTCTTTTGCCAGGAGATCCCCATAGTCTGACCAGCTGGTCTACAAGTCTCAAACAGGCCTGTTTCAGTCTGGATAGCTGTCAGGGGAGTTTTCCTTATATGAAGGCTAGATGTGTCTCTCTGAAGCTTTTACCCATCATGCCTAGTTTTGTGACCCAGGGCCACGAAGAATAAGCCTAAATTCTTCTTCCATGTGGGAGGTCTTTGTTCCTTCATGTCACAGAGTTGGATGAAAACAACAGTCAGTTTGGATGTGCTCTGCTCCAAGCTATACGTGCCCAGTACTTCTGACCACTACTCATGTGGCACAGTCTTGTGGCCAATTATCACCCTGGCATCCTTCCTTGCATACAGTGCTTAGGACTACATGCGATACTACAGAGTGGTCTGACCAGAAAGGACTATGGTGGAACAACTGCTTCCTAATTCCTGGACCTTGTATGTTTCTTCTTGTAGCCCAAGATAATTCTAGTGTTTCTGGGCGTGTTATCCAACTGTTGATTCACACTGGGCTTGCGGGATGCTCAAACTCCCAGATCTTTTGCTGAGGAATTGTTGGTAGCCTAGCTCTGTTTCTTCCAGATGTCACCTAACTCACAGATCACCTAGGGTACATAGGAAGCAATCCTCAGAACTCTCATGGAAACTCATTCCCACCTTTTTTAAAGACTTATGTACTACATAGAACACAAATTACTCATACACTTATCTCTTCATTACAGATCCTAAGCTACTTGAGACACACTCCCTTCTCTCAATACATCTTTGCATCTTCTTAAAGAGGTTTGCCAAACGAAGAAAGGATGAATGATTTAATTGTAGACATCTTTCTAGGAAACACTTATTTCCAGCTAAGAGGCAGAAATTATGCTTCCTTATAGGCTTTCTAAAGTTGTGGTTGATAACAGCACTGTTCCAAGTCTCTGTACACCTTGTTCTGGCTCTACCCACTTCACTGCTTCTGTCCATACTTGTCTTTCTAGGCTTCTTTGAAACTTTTTACAGTAATTTATTTTGCTCTTCCTCAAATGATAGCTATCCAGTGTTTCTAGATCTGTTATAAAAATGTAGAACTATAAATATTTTTGAATATACGGTTTAATCTCTTCAAGGTATAGCTCTGTTACTTCCCTATAATAGCAGGATGTTGGAAAAGACTAAGCACAGTCAGCCAAGCTGAGCTGTCCAGCCTAGGAGCAGCCCACGGTGGTCTGCCACTGCTCTTTTGTACTTAGGACCAGAAAGTGATGGCAACAGCCTGTGAGTCCCCTATGGGAATTAAATCTTACGAGTGGCTCCGATTCCTTTTAAGGAAAAAGAAGCCTGACTTGCATGTGGGTGGAGGATATTGCTTCCTATTACAACACCCATTTATCAATCTGTCATTTATCTATTGTGGAATGGCTGCACTTCTTATCTTTCAGAAGCTACATAACTTGGATCTAAAACCTTTATCAAAGGAATTTGCTATGAATATTTCTCCAGTGACATTTCTCTTCTAATTCTCACTGGATTGGTTTGGTTTTCCTTTAATTTTTCTCCATTAGGAAACATTTAAAAATTAATCTGTATTTTCCCCTCCTTGCTCCCATTCCACTGAATAAAAAAAAAAACAAAGGCCTCAATGTATAGGTGCATTGTTAGACAAACCAAATTCCACATTAGCCATGTTCAAAACACGCCTCACTGCTCTGCAAGTTTATCACCTCTCTAACAGGGAATGTTTTGTTTCACCTTCATTATTTCATATGTGTGGTTTATCAATGAGTTGATCAGTTTTAATGTCTTTCAAAGTTTTTTTTTTCTCTGTTATCACTGTGCAGTTTGTTCTCCTAGGTCTCATTCACTTCACTCTCTGTTACTTTATAAGATGTCTCTTGGTTTCTTCTGAAATTCCTTACTTCTGTTTTGTAATTTCTTGGTTTCTCATGAAGTCATTAGCTTCCATCTGCTCCATTCTAATTTTTAAAGAACTATTTTCTTCAGTGAGCTTTTCAACCTCCTTTTCCATTTGGCCAATTCTACTTTTGAAAGCATTCTTCTCCTCACTGACTTTTTGAACCTATTTTGCCATTTGAGTTAGTCTATTTTTAAAGGTGTTCATTTCTTCAGCATTTTTTGGGTCTCCTTTAGCAGGCTGTTGACTTGTTTCTCATGATTTTCTTGCATCGCTCTCATTTCTCTTCCTAATTTTTCCTCCACCTCTCTTACTTGATTTTCAAAGTCTTTTTTGAGCTCCTCTGTGGTCTGAGACCACTGCATATTTATTTTGGAGGTTCTGGATGCAGAAGCCTTGACTTTTAGGTCTTCCTCTGATGGTATGCATTGTTCTTCCTCATCTGAAAGGATGGAAGAAAATACCTACTCACCAAGAAAGTAGCCTTCTGTTGTCTTATTCTTTTTCCCTTTTTTGGGCATTTTTCCAGCCAGTTACTTGACTTTTGAGTTCTTTGTCAAGAGGAGGGTATACTTTGGGGACTTGTAAGTTCTCAGTTCTGGCACAATAAAGGGAGAGAAGTTTACTCCTCTCCTGATCTCCACTCTGGTCTGAAAGCAACAGCACTCTTTTCTGTGAGTTGAAATTCCTTACTTTTTATGAAAATCTTAATTTCTTACAGAAATATAATATTTTGTTTTGCCATTACCCAAGAAAGAGACACAACCCCTTAGATTCCAAGGCTATCATGAAAACAGCTACAAATATTTTTGAACATATGTATCCTTTTCC
Organism: Notamacropus eugenii; assembly: GCF_028372415.1. Taxonomy (NCBI): domain Eukaryota; kingdom Metazoa; phylum Chordata; class Mammalia; order Diprotodontia; family Macropodidae; genus Notamacropus; species Notamacropus eugenii. The sequence goes on from NC_092878.1 coordinate 144,796,790, forward strand.
TCTTTCTTTGATCTCTCCAGAATATAAGCCTAGTGGTGTCATTTCTGATATACACAGTTTAGGAACTCTTTGGGAATGGCTACAGACTGTTTTTCAAAAGTTCACAGTTTCACTGGGGTGCCTGTTTTATCAAAGCCCCTTCAACATTTGTCATTTACTTCTTTTGTCATTGGCTAGTCTGACCAGCGTGAGATATTTGTATTTGCACACATTCAGTGTTGTCTTCCTTCCACTCCTTACCCAGGAGTGTTTGTTACTTGTGCTTTCTCACCCACATTTTATTTATTTCTGACTTCCACTGCATATTACAAGGTCATGCCCAAGTCTCTATCTGTTCCTGTTTGGTGCTGGCCCTCCTCAGTGATATGCTGGCTGCATAAATATCAGATGTTATCATCCTTCCCTGAGATGGCTACTATTTGGAAATTTAACAGGGCTACATTTTATTCAATTGTATGCTTCATTAGCAAGAACTGTTCTTATTTAATTACAACTGAGATTCTGAGCACACTTCCCCCCCCAAAAAAGCCCTTTTTGTCTGCTTAGTGTCCAAGTGTTACTAATTATGGTAAAGCTATCTTACTAAACAATTCCCTATTATCATCATATGAATTGCCTTGATCAACAGGAGTACTGAGTTGCAGCACTTCTGCAAGTCACAAGAGGGAGCACTTACTGTCCAGGTAGTACTGATGAAACATTACCATCATTTAGCAGCACTGGTTTATAGCAAATAAGATTGTAGGGCCAGTCTTTCCTATTCATCTCTTCACTTTTTTGAGATTTGGCAGGCAAACATTTTTTATGGTTTTCAGGAATTATCAACGCTGTCAGAAAAAGTGCTCAGTCACATGCTCATTCTGATGTAGAAAGCTACAAGAAAACAGGGCTGGAACCACAGTGGGGATAACTCCCTGGTGCAAAGCAGTGATCTAGAGATGCAGATCAGCATCTCCAGTCATTCCAGTCTTCATGGTGTACCCTAAAGTACCTTTATGGAGCACAGATGTGACACAAGCTTTCTACATGTGAGAAACATTTTCTACATTTCTACTATAAAATGCTTATACTAAGTGGAAAATTTGCAAACACCTTTTTGATCCAGAAGGATTATATACATTCTACCTCTGGCAGTGCAGCTACATTGAGATAAGCCCATTTCCTTGATGTTACCTCCAACAGCAGGTCAATCAATGGAGTCTGCTTGCTGGCAGGTGTGAGACAGAGATTGTCTATAATCAAGACTCTCATGAAATCAAAAACAAACTTTTTTGCTGGGTGGTTGGTCAAGTAGGTTTTGGAGCCAACATTACAGTATTCTGATTGGCTTCTGTTCATTCCTGTGTCGACTGCAAAGGCTTTGAACTCTTCCGCTGGAGACCCTACTTCATCATCAAGATCAGTAACCTGTTTAAAAATGAAACAGAAAAATGTCAGTCTTCCCATTACTAGTAACTTTTATTTAGCATAGTGCTAATTTCTATTTGTTCGTATGTAACAATCAACTACATTATAATGGTATTGGCTACTTTGTATAGTTTACCTATTATTCAATTACTTCACAAATTAATTCCACTGCTATTTCATTTGACTTTTCATTCGTGGTTAAAAGTCATCATACTATATAAAGGGAGTTCTTTAAATGATTTCCAACTGAAATGGACAAAAACAACACTATAAAATGCTAATAATTAAGATTTTTAAATTAAAGATAGGTTTCTTGATCATTAGTTAAATCTAATATGGGATCATCTTAAATTAATTTGATGGATTATGTCAAGATAATGACCTATGTCAACGGACATGAGTTGAATCTTCATGAGCTATCTATGAGCTAACTATCACCAACTTTCAGCTCAGGACTTGGGATCAGAGTAAAAGAGGTTTTTCCATTTATTCAGTTTTCCTGCAGTTAATGAGAAGTATAAAGCAAAAGGGAAATTCAAGAGACATAAATAGTGTGAAAGAAAAGTAAAAGATATTTCTGTTACATTGCTAGGATGATTTCATTGGACATTTGCTCATCTTTCCACAGCTCTAAAACAATAATTATCTCTACATATGGGGGGGGAGGGGGGGCGGAAGAGTTGGTATGATTCATTGTTTTGCTCCAGGCCACAGAAACAAATCAGAAAAAGAAACAGCCATTTTACATCACAAGATGATAGACTCAGAGCTGGAAGAAACCTTAGAGGCATACAGTAACCCCTGCATTTGATAGATGAGGAGCCTAAGGCACACAAAAGGTCACACTGCTAGGATGCTTTGTAGTTGGAATCTGAACCTGAGTCTGCTGAGTCGAGTGCCCTGTTTACTCCACCAGGCTGCAAGGTGGCAACAGAATCATCATTCTGACCTGGAGCGTGACAGCAACAACAGGACACAGTAACCCACTGTCCACATCACAGTTTATTATTGATTTCCTTTTATGTTAGGGTTAATAAAGAAAAATCAGATTCAAACAAATCCATTACAGTTAATGATGTCACACTTCGTTACTTTTGAAAATGATGAAATCCTAAAGTTTATAATAATTCAATCTCCTAATTGGATCATGCTTAATAAGTGCAAAAAATTTTACAAATAAGAATTAGAGCTCTGAAACCAAAACTGTAGGCCACATAGAATCTTCTAAGTGGTTGGAATACATAGCTTAATTCAGCAATGAGGAATTGAGAACTCTACCATGAGAAAAATGATAAGAATGGTGTGAAAGGAAAGGAAATGGGGCTCCCAGTAGCATGAGAGGAAGACTAAAATGTTTGGGGTTTTAGAGATATTCTAGAAAATGAAGTTCTACCTTATAGGCTGAGGATAAAATTATCAAAGGCTGAAATACAGGCTACTTTAAAACTGATTGTTTGACATACTAATTCCAGGCAGCATGGTTTTTTTGTCTCCCTTTCCTATGTCAAAAGTAGATTTTGGGGAGAACAAGACTGCCTCCATTTTTGCTACATTTACTATATTATATTTCTTTTTCTGTACAACATTGAATGCTCTAAATGTCTCCTTCAGTACCTACTTTCCCCAATCACTTTACAGTTATGAAGGAAAATCCAGAGGACTTGGAAGAGTTATAGGGACTCATCCAGCTCTCTTCATTCTCTCTAAAAAGGCGCATGGTAACAGATTAATAAGTGCTCATTAACAGACTGCTAAAGAAGAAATGTTTTATTTGGTCCGGTGTAAAGAGCTATGCTACAGGCCGTTGTAACATTTCAAGCATCCTCTTTCTTTTCCTAAAGATGAGCCTTCTACTATGTGACCTACCTGAACTTACTCAAACTGGGTCATGTAGCTCAGAAGGAGAGATACAGATCTAGATCTACATGTGTATACTATGTACATGCACACACCTGTATGACTGTACATATATACACCCATGTACATATGTATGTGTGTACATATGCATGTATGTGTGGTGCCATCTGTGGGGCACATGTCTATCACTTACTGATAGTGTCTGACACATTCTTAAGTGGATAAATAAATTGTGTACCTGTCTTACTGTAACCTGTGCTGGCTTATTCGTTTGGTGGCTACCAAGGACTCTGAAAATTCTTGCAGCACGTACCATTTCAGAGTACGGCCGGATGTTGAAGGGGAAGACAGTAGCTGCTAATGCACACAGAAACTCTGGGCTCATCCACATTGAACTGAGATCTGGAACATTGTGATATAAGTATCTGAAAAACTGCATCAGGGTGACAGGATATTCTCTGAGCCAAGACCCTTCCTCTTCTGATTGCCAGGGCTGTTATGGAAGCAAGAAGAGAAATAAAGAATTAGGGGATGGAAATGCTACTGCTTAAAAGTATGATGAGAAACTCACTGAAAACGTGTGAAACACACATGCTCACACACATACCAGCACAAATACAATTTGATGACTATTATATCATGACATATTTTTATATTGCAAAAACATTCCTCCCTGTACAATACGGATATTCAAAACTGCTCCTTCTTTGATATTCACAAAAACCTTTCCATGGAAAATCAAAGACAAATGAAGATAAAACACAGGAGACATTTTCTGGGCACTTCCTCTGGCAGCCTCCCATGCTTGCAAGGCTCTCCCTCCACAGCAATACTTAGTGACTTTTCTTTAAGTCCCAACTACAATCCCTCTTAATTCTAGTGCCTCTCCTCTGCTAATTACTACCAATTTATTGTACATAGGGGCTTGCTTTCTAAATATTTGTTTGCATTTTGTTTCTTCCATTAGACCATAAGACATAAAAATAAAAACACTGCTAGTGAAAATTAAAAGATAATCTCTATCACACTGCAGCTTGGCTACAAACATGTAGTGACGCGTGAAATAAGTCGGCCTCATTTCATGGTACACTGGTTGACATTTGCTTATCCTTCTACAACTCTAAAATAACAATTATCTCAGATCTCCTAATTCCCTGTAATTAGCACAGAAGTCTAGGGCCACTTCGTATAAGGACCAACTACCTCAATAAGCCCTACATACTATATACTATAAGAGAATACATATCTATTACGTAGTACTTTAGCACTACTATGGTAGTAGTAGCATGCTATACAACAATAACTGATTTACCTAATAATACCCTGAACCTGCAAAAACTTGAAGTATGTTCAATATACTCTTTAAAAAGGCAAGGAAGCAAGAAATATACTTTATAAAGATTTCCATGAAAAATTTCCATTTTTAAAAAATTGTTATACATATGGCTATATAAAATGACTCCAAACCTAAGGGGTTTTTGAAGCATGGAGACTTGACAGTATCACCTGAATTAACAATGTTTCCATGTGCGATTTTTGTGTTTGCTTTGTGAGGCAATGTGGCTTAGAGGGCCTGGAATCAGAAGATTCTTAAGTTCCCTGCCCAGTGCAGATGTCTGCTTATTTCTGTAGGTGCAAAAAAATCGCTTAGTTACTATGCGTTTCTATTTCTCATCAATGTGAGAATGTGCATTACACAATGGTGAGCTACTCTTAAAAGGTACCTGTGACAAATGGCTGTGTCATTCTGTAATCTGCCTGTGGTAAGCATGAGTACAATCCTTCCGTGTGTGTGTGTGTGTGTGTGTGTCTGTGTGTCTGTGTCTGTGTGTGTCTGTGTCTGTGTGTCTGTGTGTCTGTGTGTGTCTGTGTCTGTGTCTGTGTGTCTGTGTGTCTGTGTCTGTGTGTGTGTGTGTGTCTGTGTCTGTGTGTCTGTGTGTCTGTGTGTGTGTGTGTGTCTCTGTCTCTCAGACCACAGTCATCTCCAGGTCTCAATTCCAAGTCTTTGTGGGGAGATATTTTAAAGCACACAGATCTTTACTATCTACAAGTATATCTTACTGTAGGATAGGAGAAAGTATGATACCCACAGAACCACATCCCAAGGATTAAATCCTGACATGGCTATTGTGCCTGCTTTAACTCTTTGGGCCTCCACTTCCTTGTCGTTAAACAGTGAGCTCTAAATCTGTGTTCTGCAAAATAAGCCTTGCCCTAGTGATCTCAGAAGGTGGTTGCGATGAAAATGCTTTGTCATAGATTAAAATGTTATACAATGGAAGCTAATAAGGAAAAATGCCATAAAAAAATATCATGGGCCTCTGAGAAAATTTTTCATGAAATTTATAATACATGATGTAAGAGTGGGAGATGAAAAAGACCCACTCAAGTTAATTTAAAAAACAGAAGGCTCAGACCTTTGAACCTGAATTAAAGCAAAGTTGTCAACAAGTACTTAATCAATTTGGAAGCAGTAAAGTGCTTTAATCATTGGATGAGGGCACATAATCCCACTCAGGAAATACCTGGGATTGGCTGAAAGACTCAGAAACACTTCTGGACCAAGTATAACTGCACCTGGTAAGGCAGATCAAACTCTGGCTTTCCAAAAGCAGGCCAGTCTAGTGGTGGAACAGCACTAGCCAGACCTGGGAGAGGGAATCCCTGAGGGCTGGCAGAGTCCTGTCAAGATCATCAGAGCCAGAGATGACCCACTGGCAACTCCAAAGGGAGTAGTGGCTAATGGCAGCATCTGCTTTGGGATCTGACAGACACATGACAAACTTGACACTTGGGAGAAAGTAGTTTTAGGATGTTATGAAGGTACAATCATTGGCCTAACCCTTGGTGCCTATCAGAGATGGACGCCTAAGGGAGAAAATGACTTCTAGTCACAGGAGCTGAAACCCCCTTATCCTCATTTGTTCTCTATACCAGTGCTGATGTTTGTACTTACATCTGTGCCCACTCTCCCCACAGGACGCAATATTTAAAAAGTGAGTATAAGACGGCTTTTGATTGACAGATTTGGAAAATGCTTCATGAGAAAGTTTATTTTACAGGTATTAGCTAGGCATTGTACCTCATAACTTCTGAATTTCCTCAGTTCTAACAGAAGGATAATAAAATATATTTTGGAACAAATGCTTTGATAAGATTCTTCTATATCAAGGAAAGGTATTATTATCATGGAGATGAAAACTGTGGGAATAAGATTCTCAAAGTAACAGTAAACCTATGTCACAGTGGATCACTTTGTTAATGTTCTGTTCAGAATAGTCAAGGCAAATGGTACTGCATCATACTTACTGAATTTAGCATGCTGCGAAGCATTCCCAACAACAAAAAAGCAGCTTCTGTGCAAACATTGTGGATTGAAGAGACCACAGTCCCACTGGAGGCAGGAACTCCGAAGATAAATGTCCAAATGGAATCCAAATCAAACTACGGGGGGTAGGGGTGGGGGGAATAAAACGATCATTGGATACAGATTCTTTTCCTCAGTAAGAACTCAGATTTCTACTATTTTGACATCTTTAAAATAAAATTCTTTAAATGACCAGACTGAGGTTGGTCTAATAATCACAATCTGAAGAGACAGAATGAGAAGCAAACTTCACTTTCTCCTATATCCTACAGTACCTACCTATCCAAAAAGATAACTATTTTAAAAGACTTCATATATTCCTTTCAATAAATTATTACCAAAGAAAAATTCCAGAATAAATTAACCTGATGATCAAAGGAATGAAATCACAGGAAATTGTTAGCTGGTTAACTGCTGAATTCAAAGCACAATAATTTTCTCAATTAGAAAATAATTTGAATGAATATCTACCTCCCCAACAAATAAACAAACAACTTTCTAATTCAGTTTCATGCTGCTCACGCAAGTCTTGCAACTAAAGTAAGATGCAGCTATGGGGATTTGTTTCATTAATAAAGTGGTTGTTTGGGGACCATATGAGCATGAAAATTAACTGCTATGAGATTCAACAGATCTCTTCGAGGTCATTCACCCACTTATTAGACCAACAGTAGGACACAGAGTTGAGGATTTTAATTCTAAAGGGATTACAAACTCTTGGAATTGACTAAGATAGCATTAGCACTTTGAAGCGTTCATGCTCCAGGATGCTGAAACATAATAAAGTCTAAGGTAAGTTGAAAATCCTTTCTATGCATGCTAGAATGATCTATTGACCTGTCAATCTACCTATCTTCCCATCTTCTACAACAAGTCTTGTCCAACCCCTCTTAATTCAGTGCCTTCTCTCTGTTAATTATGTCCTCTTTAGCCTGATTATAGCATGCTTTGAATATCTGTGCATATTGTCTGCTCCATTAGATTCCAAGCTCCTTGAGGCAAGGACTGTCTTTTGTTTCTTTTTATGTCCCCAATGCTTAGCGCAGTGCCTGGTAGTGAGGTCCTTGATAAAGATTGATTGCTTGACATACTGATTTGTGCTTACAACCCTCAGAAATCAGAAAGCATAAAAGCTTTGTTTTACCTTCTTTATCTTTATCTTCTACTTTCTCAACTTAGATGTTGCCTTAAAGTCTTTTAAAAATTAATATTAGCTTTAAAATAATCAGAAATAGTTTTAAATTTTATTTCTGTAATAACATGACATTTTTTTTAATTAACGCAACTCATTTGTGGAAATAACCAAATTAAATTCTTCATTCCTGGTTTTTCAAAAGAAAGCTATACTTTTAAAATACAGAATAAAATCCTACAAAATTACTTAGATTAGCAGTGAAAACGTTTATTTCAGTGCTGACTCTGTAACTGACATATCATATACATATAGGAAAATATGTACTTGTGACTGTAGGAAAAAATCACCTTTATTGTGAATTCAGAGTAAAGATATCTCCACATTTCTATTATGTCATCTTTTTACATGCGTACTAAATAATTTACAAAACTGGTAGAGACATGTTTTTGAAGAAATTAACCCATAATTTCCACTGGTAAACGCGTTCCCTCCCTCTTGTCCACACCTCCAGTCCCCAACCCCAAATTACAGGTGTGCCTTGCTGGATAAATTCCTACCTGGCAACCCTGATTACATCGGCTGCTGATGACAGGTACACTGACCTGCAGGTTTTCAGGCAGCTCGGCGACTGGCTGCTGCAGAAAGAGGGCCATGAGGAGGAAATAAAGGGCAGGGACATTAGTGTGCTTAGGGAGAAATGACTGAAGGACTGGAAAACCAGGAAAATGACAAGCGTCCCGGTTAATCTCCCTGATTGCTGATCGGCCACCAGCACTTCTGCCCACATTGAATCCTAAAGAAAAGGAGATTTAAAAATGAGTGTAAAACTTGGCACCAGTTCTTATTGTGCTACTACATAAAGCTTTGGAATAAAAAGGGTTAAACTATACTTATATCTAGAACATTCACACTAACAACAACAAATAGCAATCAACTATTGATTTAATCTGTCACAATCATATATAAAGGGCTGCCCCCAGAGGTAGTGGACTCCACTTCCCTGGCGGGGTGAGGGATGTGTCTCCAAATGGATGCTGAATAACAACTTGCCTACTGTGTAGCAGTAGGGATTTTTGGGGGGGCAATTTTTGGACTACACAATTGATCAGGTACTTCCAACTCTGAAATTCTGTGATGCTGTAACTTTGCTGTATGTTAGTATAACAGCACACAGGTTCTAACTGTGAGATTTAGGGGGCAAATATAAAGACATTTGGAAAACGATTCATGAGAAAATCAAAGTTCTATTCATTAAAAAACATGAAAGTTCATTTATTTCTCTAAATGGAAAATGAAAGAAACATGTAGCCAGAGTATATAGAGCACCAAAAATATTAATTTGCAAAATCCATGGGAGGCTACTTCACTGAATGAAATCATGGATTATGCATATTGGAAGGGTTGCGTTTCTGGGTGACTGGGAGGACAGTGGTGCCCTTGACAGTAATAGGTAAGTCAGGAATAGGGGAGGATTTGGGAGGAAAGATCATGAGTTCAGTTCTGGACATACTGAATGTAAGATGTTGAGCTATCCACTTCAAAATATCCCTTAGGCAGTTGGAGATGGGACACTAGAGATCTGGAATGAGAAAAATGCTGGACAAACAGGTCTAAGCATCAGCAATATGGAGATGATGGTTAAATCCATGGAGCACATGGGATCATCAAGCAAAATAGTTTAGAGGAAGAGGGAAGTGCCCAGGACAGAGTCAATATTACATACAGAGTGTGACCTGAACAAAGATTCAGCAAAGAAGAGTGAAAAGGAATAGCTACAGTAAAAGATGAACCAGGATAGAAGAATGTCACAGAAATCTAGCAAAGAGAGTAACAAAGAGAGTGATGACAGTGTCAAAGACAGAATAAATCACTAATTTTGACAATAAGATCATTGATGACTTTGGAGAGACAAGTTCGATGAGGTCAGAGGCAGGATGGCAACGAGTTCAGAAGAGAATAAGAGGACAGAACATGGAGACACTGGTTGTAGATCGCCTCATCAAGGATTTAACCACAAAAAGGAGGAGAGCTATTGGACAATAACTAGTAGGGATAAATGGAACAAGGGAGGAGTGTTCGTTCTTCTGTCGAGGACAGGCTTGGTTGGGTTAGGGGTAGTCAGAAGACAGAGGGAGATCCAAGGTTACAGGGAATATGGGATAAGAGAACATGAGATGGGTTGGGATGATCTGTGCATGTAGAAGGAAGGCATGGCTGAAGGAGATAGTGGTAGAGAGCATCTGAAGGGAAGGGAGATGAGGAAGAGGAAGATCCTCTTAGTAAATAGCCTCAATTTTTTTCAGTGAAATATGAGGAAAAGTGCTTAGCTGAGTGAGAAGAAAGGAGAGCTATGGGAGATTTGAGAAGGGATTAAAAAAAAGTTTGAAAAAGCCAGGGTGGTGAGTAGGACAGTGAGTGGAGAAGCTGGATGGCTTTGGAGCTTAAAGGATGTGGGTTCAAATCCCAACAATACCATCCACTATTTGTGTAATATTAGGTAAATTATGACCTATTAGAGTTTTAACTTATTAATTCATAAAATGGGGGAGGAGGGTGGAATGCTTCAATTCTCTTTCCAATAATTTTTTTCATTTGTTTGAGAATCCATCTTTCTTTACTGCAATAAATAAATAAATAAAGAGTGGGGACTGGACTAGATATCTTTCAGGTCCTTCTAGTTCTATATTTATGATACATATGGTATCTCTATAATGTCAATACATCAAAGCCTTACAATTTACCACCGTCTCAGTGTTAGAACTGCTTCTACCAGCACAGACTGCAAGGAGATGGAGCGAGAGTATTGTGGTTTTAGAGCAGTAAATGTCAGAGGCAGGACTGGAACTCAGGCCTTCTTGACGTTAAGTGTAGCCACCCATTTTATTACTTATTATGATATACTAAAGCATCTTCACTGTTTTATGAAAAGAAAGAAATAGTTCAGATGCCCAATATTGCTATGTGGGAGGTAGCCCTCATGAGAAGAAATTTATGAGTTTTGAGTTTTATGAGTAAATGAGTTTTGTTAAATTAATGTGGTGGGTGTGACTCTAACAGCAGCACCTTCTTAGTTCAGATTAGAGGCTGAGATTAACAAGGCATCAGGAGTCACTGCGGCACTGAGCTTCCCTGGATGCAGCCCCTGATCTCCTGCTGTCAAGGAGGTACGGGACGTCATGGTTTCAGACAACCATTAAGTCTGAGAGGCACTGCCCACATGGAGCTGAGACCTTCATGGTCCAGGCCTCGGAGCTGAGTCAGGGAAGCTGGGGCCAATCAGGTGGCATGGAAGAAGCAGTCAGGGAAGCTGTACAGTTAAAATTTATATTGTGCTCTAAAGGGTTTACAAAGGACTTTAAAAAACATTATTTCATTTTATCCTCAAAATAACCCTGGTGCTATTATTAGCTCCATTTTACAGATGAGGAAACTGAGGCAGGCAGAGATTAAATACTTGTTCAGGGTCATACAGCCAGTAAGTGCCTGAGGCCAGATCTGAACTCAGGTCTTCTTCCCTCTAGATCCAGGGCTCTCTCTATTCTATTGAATCCTGTAGGAATGAACGAACATTATGAGAAATTTAAAATCTAAACTATTCTTAATAATGTCATTTTCAAAACACTGATTTAAAGTATAGTCTAAATAAAAAATAATAGAAATATATAGTCACATGCTACAAAATGACACCGTTATAGGACAGAGAAGCGGCAGATCCACTAGTAACAATACAAAAAAAGAAAAAATGAAGAATGCATTGGCATGGAAGGTATTTCTTAACTAAATTCACAAATGAAAACGTGAACCTTTTAAGAATATCGGATATTGGGGAAGAGATAGGAAAACATAACATAATATGAACCAGCAATCACAAGCTGTCTCTAAGGTCAGGTAGAACATAAAGTCTTGCTTCTTCTAGGTAAAACGTTCCATACCTAGCACAGTGCCAATTTTATTGGTCAAGACAGAGTCCGTCTGCTCAAGCCAGCCTCCGCCACTGAGTCCTTCTTTAAACTTGATAAGAACAGACTGGTTACTCAGCAGGACAACCAGAATCCTCATGGCTGCAGTCACTGTCGTGGAGTGCAGATGTTCCTCAGTAAACATCAGGAGCCAGTCAAAGCCCAGAGTCCTGACCAGGTCCTCACAAGCTCTAATCAAGGGGAAGACGATCAAGTTCCAAAATTAGTTTCAGAGTTCAGTCAGACAAGATCCAAAGCCTTATGATGAAATAACTCTTGTGTCTGTCTTAAGATTTCAGAATGCAATGAACTTTCTTTAAAATGAAATGATGATGCAAGTTATTTCTCTAGGTATTCTCAAGTGAAGTTAGTTGACTTATTGTATCAATTTTCGAAGCACATCAAACTGAAGAGAAATAGGAACAATCAGCAGGAAATGTACTTACTGTATATTAATGCTTGTCTTTTCCTTTGATGAGTAGACTAGTTTGAGTAGAATATCTAACAGTCTATTTCTCAGAAGGATAAGATTAGCGGATACAAGACCTCCCAAATCTTCCTCAGTTCCTAAAAGAAAAGAGACAGCTCACAGCCCACAAAAACGTCCTCTGGGCACTGAAACCACACAATTCTCTTCCCCAAACAAGTCACATAGAAAAGCTTTCTTATGTATCTTACAAATAACAAGAAAAAGAGAAAAATCTCAAAAACTCAGCTCTTTTCTCTTATTCCTGAGATACTATTTTCTAAGCTCTGGTTTAATCCGAATTGCTGACATGGGTATTCTTACACAGAAATATAATAATTTTTACCCATAATGGATAACTGATTGACAGGGAAAAAATATCAACTTCTTGTCACAGAAAAGTAAAACATAACAAAAGCCCATAACAATGTAATAATGTAGGTGGCTGTAAATATACTTCTTTCCCATATTGTATACAATACTGGGACAGAGGATATAGAGAAGAGATGGTGGGGTAAGGAAAAAAAAGAATAATCCATGGAAGGGATAAGAAGAAAACAAGATAGGCAAAGAAAGGGAAAGACAAAAATGAGAGCCACGGAGGTGAGAAAAAGGAACACTGATGGAAAGAAGGAGGAAGAAATTTCTGGGAGGGAGGGAGGAATTAGAAAAGATGAAAAAAATAAGAAAATGTGGAGGTGAAGAGAAAGAGGCAGAGGAAAAGTGAAGGAGAAAAGGAGAACTGTAGAGGCAGAGAGGAAAAAATATTTGTTGAAAGAAGGTTCTTTCCTACTCCTTGGTACAGGCTATAGCTGAGGAGCAGAAGAGGAGGGTTATATATCACTCTGTATATTCAGGCTAAATCTCTCCCCTGAATTTCAATTCTATCTCACCAATTTCATTATTACATTTTCAACTGGATGTTCCAGATTGCAAAGATTTTGAGATTGGAAAAATCTCAAAATTCACATGTGCAAAACAATTATTTTTCTCCTCAAATCCTACCCTATTCCAAACTTTCCTGTTTCTGTCAAAAGCACCCACCATTCATCCAGTCTTCTAGGTCCTAAGCTTGGCATTATCCTTCGCTGCCCCTTCTCCCTCACCCCATCTACGCGTTCCAGTACTAATCTCACCATTTCGATCTCCACAACACATCACATTGAATCCCGTCTCTCCACTCACAGAGCTACTATCTGAATTCAGGTTGTCCTCACTTCTCACCTAGATGATTACAAGAGCCTCCTACCTTCCCCAGACTCAAGTCCCTCCATACCACAGAAGCCAAAGTGACTTCCCTTAAACAGAGAGAGAGAGATCTGACCACATCCCTCCTCCCCTTTTAGGAACAAGAGAAATGCCTTTTATACCCTGGCCCCAAACTCTCTCCCTAGTCTTGACCAGCATTGCTGCCCCTTCTGTACCTTTTGTTCCAGTCAGACTGGCCTCTCTATTCCCACATATGCCAGCCCATCTCCTAGGTCACCACGCTTTTAGACTAGACTTTACCCATGCCTCCACTCCTTTCTTCCTTTAAGACTCAGCTCAAGCACCACCTTCACGAAGCCCTTCCTGATCCTCAGCTGCTAGTACACGCCCTCCCAAATAACCTTGTATTTAATTAAACTGAATATAATCTCTTTATATTTCTTTGATGGGTATTTATTTTGGTACCTGCTGTTTTCCTCATAGGCAGCAAGGTGGTGCTGTGGTTAGAGCATAGAGGCTGGAGTCAGGAAGACCTGAGTTCAAATCTGATCTGAGACATTTACAGCCTGTGTGACCTTGGGCAAATAATTTAATCTGTCTGCCTTGGTTTCCTCATTTCAAGCAATTTGCCATTTCTGCACCATGTATTTGGTAAAAACATGATAACATAGCATCCATAAGTGAATACTTACTGTTTGTGAGGGGAAAGAAAACAAAGATAACACATGTACAGGTCATAGGAGTTGGAGGAAGTTGGAGGATGAGGTGGACAAGAGAGATGTCCTGAAAAGTTCCTTTACTTATTCCAAAAAAGTTCCAGGTAAGTAAAAATCTTAAAAATCCAAGTTTGTAAAGGTTCTTCACCATTTTGTGTCATAGATCCCCTTTGGGAATCCAGTAATGTCTTGGGACTCCTCAAAGTCATGTTTTTAAATGAATAAAATATAACACACAGGATTACAAAAGAAATCAACTATATTGAAAAGCAGCTATAAATTTTTTTTTTTATTTTTAGTTCACTGACCCTAGATCAAGAACCTTTGTTCTAAGGGCACTGGATTATAAAAGAACCGTACTATATAAAGCCTTTTAAAACAGGATTTTTTTTTTTGTAGAAAGAGGAAATCACATCTTAATTAATTTGGTTTTTTTAAATAATAAATATTTATAGGGTCCAGAAGATTCATAACATGAGAACTGCTTTCATTTTCATTTACACATTTGTTGATTTTTTTGCCTTAATTTTGCTTGTTCAAGTTACATGTAATTTTTTTCAATTGAATTTTTTTTATTGTGGATTTAACATTCAAACCAAAACAAACATTTCAATAGACATGCTCAAAAAAAAAAAAGAACAAGAAAGGAACTTGTAAAGAAACTGTGAACCTCTAATTATGTACAATTTTTAAGATTAATATTTAATTTAACAGAGTATTAACAAAACTCTATTTGCCTGTCTTGTGCTGCACTTTTTTCTTCAAGTTTTTTCCATACATCCTACTAACCTACTAACACCTTCCCTCCATGCACACCCACCACCAGAGAAAACTCATCCTTTCTACATGTAAAATGTGAGCTTTCAATTACCATCATAGATCTGTGCAACTGATGAGAAGAGGGAAAACGTACTGCTGAACAGAGAAAATCAAAGAGCTGCTATCGATAGAATTTTGGTCTGCCTAAATAAACTTTGCTACTACTATTACTTTTCAAATCCTAGAATTCTTACCTGTATCCAGCTTTTCTTCATTTTTTATTTCCATGACTACAAATTTCTCACAGACAGCAAATGTTGGCAAAGTGGAAGCAATGAACTGGCCGAACCTTCAAACACAGGAAATACAAAATGCGGATGGTGTTCATGTCACCAACAGAAAAGATGCTCTTTCCAGCACAGTGACGGCATTTGAAAACTGGTGATCTCAACTCAGGTTCTGTGGGTCTTAGAGTACTTAATGTTTTTCTTAAGAATCAAAACAGTAATTCCAGTAGTTTCAAAGAAGTTTTGAAGATATAAGAATAAAATGAAAGATGGTAATTGTCTAGAAATATGCAGCATATCAAGTATAAAAAAATTCAAGTTACCCAATCTTAATTGCATTCATCCCTCAGCACTGTATGGAATTTTTTTTTTAAAAAAATTCATTTCTGATAGGCTCTCTATTATATTTTCTCACATTGAGCTGTTGTAAAACCTTCATTTTGAGGAATTGCCTATTTGTCTCCTCCACTTTCTGGCTGCTAATTACATTAGAGATCGGTATCATTTGTCTTATGTCCCCTTATGTCCCTCCTCCTTTTCCTCAGAACCTTTGATCTTCACCTATTCTCCCCTTACCATAGGTTTCAGATAAAGAAGTGGTCCTCCCTTCTTGTGGAAACTATTCACTCCACCTTGTCCTTGAGTCTATCCCTATCTTGTTTCAACAATCAAGCCTTCTCATTCTCTTTCTTTCCTACATTCTTCCCCTTGCCCACCTTCCCAAACTTCCAGAAAGTGTTCTATACTTCCTCATTACTCATGGACTCCTCAAACCCCAAAAGCCTGTTTCTCTTTTACCCAGTCTACTGAAACTACTTTCTCCAAGATCAATCATGATTTTTTAAAAAGTTTTTAATATTTTTTGTCTCTGCATCATCTACATTTCACAATATCATCCTTCCTCCTTCCTCCTCCCTCTCCAAGAAAGAAAGAAGGTTTTGTTTAACTAAACCAAAACCCAGTGAATTCTTACTTGCCCAATGTAAAGGTCCCTTTTCAGCTCCCATCTTCCTCAACGTCCAAGACAGTTCCTACGCTCCTAATTCACCTCTTATCTTCTTTGTCCCCTAAGAATAAGCCCTTGGTCATCCTTTTCTTCTCAGACTAAACTCCCTCCCAGAACCATCCCCTCGAGTCTCATGGCTTCACTAAAGATACCTCAGTAGTATAGTGTGCTGGCTTTAGAATCAAGAGATCTGAGTTCAAAAGCTGCCTCAGATACATACAAGTTATATGACTCTGGCCTCTTTCAGCCTGAGTTTCACCATCTGTAAAATAGGGATAATAACAGTATCCACATCACAAAGTTATTGTGGATCAGATGAGATAACTTAGGTAAAACATTTTGTGCATCTTAAAGAGAAATGGAAAAGTTAGCTGTTGCTATCACTACCACATGCTTCCAAATTCCTATCTCTAATTCTGATGTCTCTTCTCAGCTCAGTCCCACTTTCAGAACTGTCCTGCTCATCTGCTTCTTTCTGAACTTCCTTCTGTCCTTTAATGTGCATTTAAAACCATCGTTCAGCGGCACTCTTTTCCTTTATTGGCATCACTATGGCTAATGCCCCCTTTCAGCCTCCTTTAAACTGAAATAGGGAAACAAACAAGCACCAAAAACGTCCTACCAAACAAAAGCACGAGTCACACAAAACAACACGATGGCCACATTCAGAAACGCCTGTGTCCTTCTGCACCTTGAATCCACCACCCCTCTGCCGTGTGGTTGGCTGGATGCCCAACACCGGTGTTCCACAGGGATGCAGGTCATGATGCTGACAAGAGACCTCCAGCCTTCCAAATCTGCTATTCTTTGCAGTGTTGCTTGCTGCTCTCATCTAAGCTGTTTTCCTGCCTTGACTGACTTCATTCTGCACCCATTGATACTACCCAGGATTCTCCAAGTTCCTTCCTTTCACCATTTCTCACAGTACAAGAATATTGCATTCTCTTTATAATGCATTATGCTTAGGCTCCCTCCAGTGACAAGTGCCCCTTGGCGGTTCTTTGCTCCGCTCCACCCCGACCAGCTTTCTGTTACTTTGGGGGTGGGAAGTTTATTCTGCTCATAATTATTCCCTCCCCATGTTATCCACCCTCAGCCTCAGCCTTCTCTCCCCTTCCAGCCTAGTTCTTTGTGTTATTTGATGCACATCTATGCTGAACTCCACATGAGAGCATGAGTGCGTTTGTGTGCGTGTGAACATGCACTCCTTTGCCCAATTCGGAGAAGAGTGAGAATAATCTGACGCCTTTTCTTCCTCCTCTCTTTCTCCATGTTTGTAGACTCTTTCATATAATCCAATTATGAAAACATCAAGCTCTACCCCATTTCTACCCCCTCCTTCACTACTGTGTTCCTCTTTTCCTCCCTTCTCTCTCTTTCCTCTTCAAATCCCATAACAGAATTAATCTACCCAAAGGTTCTGTTTTTCTTCTTTAACTTCCTCCAAGTTCTCTGACATCACTAAGGCTCTGCAAGAACACTTGTTGGTTTCCCATTCAGATGTTAGCACTCCATCATATCTGAGGTCCCTTCCAACAGCTCAATTCCATCCACATTTCTCTTCACTCTTGTGTTTCCATTTCAGAGTTCTATTCAACTTTATTCTTTTCATCAGAAATGCGCTATGAAGATTCACTTTCTGGCTATGTCATAAATGATCTTCTTTTTAAAAATAATTTACCATTGAGAATACTCCCTTCCCCTCCCCACCCCCCAAAAAATGAAAGAGTTTTGATAGACATAAAGAAGAACTCTGAAAGCATATGAGCGAGAAGTTATACCAAGCTAATCTTACATTTCAAGTAAAGGATTCAGTAATTTATCTTCTTCAATAAGACACCCTAGATTTAAAAACAGCATAAACGTCTACATTTAAAATGGCTTTAAATCGCATACCTGGTCCTGACAACTGCGTGCATGATTATTTTTCTGACAGCAACTTCAATTCAGTACCACATTAATTTTTTTTAAGCCGGACAAAAGTTTATATTACCTGAGTAAGTCATTGCTGCTGGGGAATCCTTGGAGTAAGTAGCTCAGCACATTACTAATAGCAACAATCGTGGGCTGGGACAAAGACATATCTCGAAGTGTAAGCAGCAGCTTTGGGATTAACTGAAATTCCCTCATTAATTTAGCGTTCTTTGAGGCTTCACTGAAAGAGAAAGCAGTTTTAATGAACAGTTCTGGCTTCATCTCTGTACTGAAAAAATCCTTTACCTACTGAAATTTTTTAGTTTAAAACATGGGCAATAACTAATACCTGGACTCTGTGAGTAGTTCAATGAAGTGTTCAAATAAGGAAAGATGTAACTCATATGGTGCATGAAGCCAGACCTGTAATATAAAATGAATAGTAGTGATTGCAGGCAAATTTGTTTAGTTTATAGACCAGAACTTCCATTAAGGCAGAGACTATATTTCATCTACACTTTGGATCTTCCCTAGCACCCAGGAAAAAGGTCTATATAACAGCAGTCACTGATTAAAATGACTGATGAATAAACTCTTTATTAAATGTGAATTCCCTTCATTTTATCAACATAATTAGTGAAAGCGATTTGCTGATGATAAAATGATGTATCATTATTCCTATACATACTTCAAAATCACAAAGCAAATCCTGGAAGGCAGTTGAGTTTGGAATGATGGATGTCTCGTGTCCACTGTCAACAGTTCCCACCAAAGAGAAAGTCAGATGGAGAATGTGGCTATTAAGAAGTGATCGTTTCTTTTTCAGCAGCATTGCCAACAACTAAAATAAAAGATGTGAAATGCCAGTTGATAAAACATCCTGAATATTAAAAAGTGCAAACACTGGTGAACATTACATATCTGGTTGCTTATAACCAACTAAACAAGACTAAAGAGATCTGGCTATTCCTTACATATAGAACCTTCTGAAATTGCATGCTTTTATAAGATTACAAAAAATTTTCAAACAAAACATACTGTTGGGGTCCCCTAGACCACTTACGGGAAACCCTAACCCCGACCCAAGGCTCTTGTCCAGCAAGAGGCCTTGATCTCGTGAGTAATGAATGGGGCGGGAGACAAAGATGGTGAAGACTCCGTTTTATTCATCTAAATCACATGCATTTATAGTTTTACCTACGTACATTCCTAAGTACATTCCTAAGCCCTACGTAGAACCTATCACCTATCACCTTTTACATTGAACCTATCACCTATCACCTTTCCTTATATGGGTGTCTTCTCCACTGGACATCCGGAGCCAGGACAAAGAGCTGCCACGTTGCAAACAAGGACGAGACCCTTCCTCCTGAATCCATCTAGTTCCACCCCTACTGACAAGCCCCTAGGTTATCTAGGCAGGCTCTCAGTGTGGCGTCCTGAAAATGGATAGGGGTCGGCTCTAACTCGTCCCGTTACAACATACAAACCTATATAATTAAATAAGTGCTCAAAACTACCTTTTCAGCTATTTCTAGGAAATTGTCAACTAGAGCTTTAAAATACATGGTATAATTCATAACAAAAAGAAATTTAAACCTCCAAGTACCTTTTTCTCTTCCTTGCTGATCTATGAAAAATTTAGTCTTTTTCTAATGTGTATATAGTCATAGCCCCACTAAGATTTATGGTATTGGAGCTGGAATGAAGATAGGGAGAGGTTACAGATTAAAAAGCAGAGAGAAGATATTTCAGGACCTCTAAAGGTGA
The DNA here is from genome assembly GCF_028372415.1 of Notamacropus eugenii. Classification (NCBI taxonomy): domain Eukaryota; kingdom Metazoa; phylum Chordata; class Mammalia; order Diprotodontia; family Macropodidae; genus Notamacropus; species Notamacropus eugenii. Next base: position 144,816,642 of record NC_092878.1, read on the forward strand.
TGAGTCAGCATGTGCCAACATATTAAGAACAGACTATATAATGATGGCAAGTGTATGGGGTAACATGTCACTTGCTAAGCCATGGCACTAGGCCCCAACCCTGGTCTGGACAACTATGCTCCAGGAAGTGGGACCCTGTCTCATCTTTTCACCAAACCTAGGCTCCCTGAAATCCAGAGCTACGTCATTTCTCCTGTTCAGTTACTTATGGTCCACTGAAAATTTCAAAGTATATAAAACGTATACTGCAATAATTTGTCTGACCAGGAAAAGTCTGAAGTGTCAGAAGGAAAAAAAACAAACCATGAATTAGATAAGGCATTAATTTTACTCTAATTTCATGCTCTTTTAAGCCTATATAATGAATGAATTACAAGATTCTTGAGTGAATGTGGACTATGTTTCTCCTCCATAAGATTGAAAAACATGCTACTCATCATCAATGAAAACAAAAGGAATTTTTAAAGGAGGAAAAATAAAGCTGAAACCCTGCCACTCCCATACCTGATAGCCCTTGATCCTTTCCATTTCCTTGCTGGCTAGTGGGTTGCTCTTTACCACACAAACCAGGGCCTTCACAGCAGCATACAACCCTTCCACATCAGATGCCATAGCCACTAACCCCAAAATGGCAGCAGCTCCACCAATGTACTGCAGAGTCGTGGCAACAGGCTTAGGGACAAATGTTCTTACTCCTGAATAAAAGACAGTGAGAAATCATGAGGATCCAACCTCCAATTTTTTTAAAACAATAAGTATAAAAATGATGCAATCCATTTGGATGGCACTTGGATATAAATTCCATTGTCTCTTTCCTTCCCCAAAAAGATTATTCTAATCAAATTAAGGTAATCTGCACATGGCAAGTGATTAACATGCTTTCTTTCATTCATTTATAAATACTGTGAATTAATTTGTATAGAATGGATTGAACAGTGCAAACTCAAGAGATTATTTTTGATGATTTTGTCTCATAGTTGATTAAAAATACTAATCTGTGGAATTTCAGAATCAGTTCTAGTAGCAATCTGACTTTCAGGGGGCCATCAAGAGATAAAACTCTATAGGGAGGTCATATGTACGAAATTTCTTTTAAAATCTCTAATTTTAAGAGAGCTGTGAGTCAATTTAGCATAGGTAATGTAGACAGAAAGCTAGTCCCAGAGTCAGGAAGACCTAGGCTCAAAGCCTACCTCTACAACAGTCAGGTTATATCTAGGCAAAACATTTACCCTGTCATTCCCTAAGAAATAATCTATGACTATACATTACAGAACAGTTACCAATATGAAAAGGGAGTTTTTAGTAAAAGGAGCTTTATGAAGCGGAGCTCTCTCAAGATGAAATCACAAGTTTGGTCCAAAAAACATAGATTAAGAAAAGATTTTATTATAATTTTTCACTTTTAGGTGAGATTTCTGATTATTCTGCTACCACAGGTTCTGAAAAGGTAGTGATTACTTGTGAAGAAAATAATTTCTGGGCACAGAATATATGTTCAATTAATTTTTTAAATTAAATTAAAAGAAATTAGGTAATAGGACATAATCAATATCAAACCTGGAGGCAACTTGGACCAGTTTTTGAAAGTTATTAAATCGATTTTCAAGGCTTAAGAAAGTTATGGAGAAAAATGCTAATAATGCAATTAACCTTAAGAGTGTGTCCTGTGTATATTTTTTCTCAGAGAGCCAGTAGTTAAGCATTTATCAGCACAGTACTGGATAAGTGACTTAAGGTATCAGTGCCCCAAGCAAATCTCTAAGACTCTAGCTGACAGGTGAGCTGCTGATCTGTATTAGTGGAGGGGGTCTCCACACAGGCAAGCCCTGACATTTATCAAAGATCACAAAATAAAAATAAGAGAAAAAATGTTGTTAGAATAAAGAAAAAAATGGTATCGACGTACTATTACACAACAACAACAATAAATTAACATACCACTAACTATTAAAATTATGAGAACTAAGAAACAGAATAGACGCTGGCTACTATTATCTGACTCTACATATTAGTAATGCCTAGCTTCAATCACACACGCTGACAAGTTAAACAGCATGAAAAAATTGTAGAATTTAACACTCTGTCCATACAGTTTTAAATTTATCTTGAAACATCAGGACTGGATTTTGCTTATTAAGTTCTCTAAAATGGACAGAAAAGAAAAAAAGTATGGTTTTTAAAAAATTTAAAAAGTTGAGAAAGTTTTTCCTTTTGAAAGATCAGACAACAGCAGCTCAGTTACAAGATCATTTAACATTGAGGCCATTCTGGTACTATAAAAAACCACTGATCCCTAAAACTAAGTCCTTACGTTTCAAGTTTTCCCATTATACCTTGTTCCCCGAAGCACTTAAAGATAACAAGACTAAATCTGGATGTTTACCTGACCCCAGAAGCTATCACATATTGCAATCTCAAACACTGCACTATCTCATGTTAGTTTAGTCAAATCTACAAATCTGTAGAACCAAAATACAGAAGACAAGGAATGCAATTTCATTTCAAAATCTCCTGAACAAATGACGCTTTGATTACAGAAAGACACCTACCAACTGAAAGGAAAAGGCACAGTCACTGCCATTAGGAGTGACACTACCATGAAAGAGCAGGAGGACAGAAAGGAATTTTCTCCTAACTCTACTTAGACTGCCATCCGCACACAAAGGTCTCACCTAAGTATCCAATGAGTGCAGCACCGACAGTGCGTGCTGGCCCGTTCAGATGCCCGGCTGAGTTATGCAGCAGCTTCACAGGGGTGGCATTCTCATGGGAGGAAATAGCTAACTGTGGAACGGAAAAAGAATGGGATAAAAACCATCAATGGAGAAACACAGGGATTCTTTTGCTCTAAAAACCAGACTTCATTGGAAAAACATTATTTTGCCTTCAAACAGGAAAACAAGTAAGGAGGCTTTCATAAAAACAAATGGATTGATCATTTTAACTAATTACATGGAAAACAGATGTAATTCTGGAGACATGCTAAAGTTATGGGGGAAATAAAGCCACCAAGATGGAATGAGGACAGCTATTCTCCATGCAGTACCAGGAGAGTCTGAAGGGGTTTGCATCAAACCTACACACAGGAGTTTGACTGGGGACATCCCTGAGCATCGCCATCTGTGGCCTCCTCTTCACAATCAATAGTTAATAGAATCTTCCTTAACCCAATGAATTGTGAAAATCAGTGAATCACGCTTTTAAAATGTTTTAGGATAAACTACGCCTACCTCAGAGGGCAGATTTTGTAGGAATACATATGAGGCCTTTGTGGTAGATTATATTAACTCTGTAGCTGCCATAAAAGCCATAGGAAAAAAGGTATCAAATAGCAATCTTTTTTTTTTTTAAATGACAACAACAAAAAAAGTTTGAGGCAACATGACAGTGGCAAGAGACACGAACTCAGAGCCAAAGAATGAGTTCCTGCTCTCCCTTTGTTGTGCATGGCTCACACACACACACACACACACACACACACACACACACACACACACACACACACACACACGGACCTCCTGGGTCCCTCCCTCTTCTGATATGGTTTGGTTCCTCTCCTATTCACAGTTTTAGGGCATAGTGGATAAGTGACTTGCCCAGTGTGACACAGTCCTTGTCTTCCTGGTTGGATCTCATGCAACCACATACTCCTCGTGAGCCCTAACTATCTCAGACCATGAGCTGCAGGGAAGGGGCTGATCTGCACTGGCTAAGAAGAGCTCCTGACAGGAAGGAAATCAATGGTCTCATCAAAAACAAACAAACAAAAAACAAGCAATGCATATGTGTAATTTTTATTTTTAAATTCACTTTTTAAAAAAGCCAACATGAATTATAAATATTGGCCAGGATTCAGTTTCCTGAGTTAAATGATTTTAGGGGCTTTAGCCAATGGAAACTGTCATAAGGAAAGCAGGATTCATTCTATTACTTTCCTAAACTAAAATTCTAGAAGATCTTTAAGGAAATAAGTGACCTTTTCCAGTATTTGCCAAACACAGTTTTTCACAAAACAATTCCCACTTACCTGCTTGGCAATGGCTTTACTATCTAACTTGTTGTAAACTTTCCTTATTCTCGCCACTGTGAGTGAGGAGACAGAGATGGCATAGAGGCCAAATGACACTTTTTCTTCTGGTACTAAGGACACAGGGGATGCGACGCCACTTTCAGACTTGGAATCTTTACCTTCAAAATAAGAAATAACGCACCTCAAAAGCAGAATCAGTTATCTTCAAAACAAATATAGTGAATGGGGTGGAAGAGGAATGTCCATCCTTAGTGCAGAGGTCAAGAAATGGGGTTTTTGGTCTGTCACTTGCTAACTTGCCTGTTCACGAAGGCTTATGGACGTACAGGGGGAAGCACTGTAGCATAAAACACGTTCCCTACCTTCCCCCAAAAAAAGTTCCAGAGTAATCTGTATGGCCATGGGGTGGTGAATGGGAGGGTGTGTATGTGTGTAGTAGTTTCAAAGGCTTGATGGGAGGTGGCAGGAATTGATTCACTCCATCCCAATTAAAGGTGGGCCTGGATCTTTTATCTACCAGATTGCTTTCTCAATCAAGGCTTTCTGCTGTTCCTAGAGTAAATCCCTCCTGCCATCTGCCACTTTTCTGTTGAACTGCAGCAGCCACTGGCACAGCTCATCATACAAGGCAACCTACCCAATAAAATCTTCAGGAGCAGCCAAAAACTCAGGATTATTTCTGCTACTTGTGAGTCAGACCCTCAGTCATATCCAATAATAACAGTAAATGCTCCTCAGATCCAATCTGACTGGCAGATTCACTTCGCTTCTCTCTCAGTAACAACTAGAGGCCAGTGAATTCCTTTCACTTTCCCTGCTGCGCCTGGCTAGTGGCACCAGAGCCATGGAAACTACTTTGGAACTTAATTTAACAAAACTGATGGGAAAGATGCAGATGACAACTTTCATTGTTACTCTAGCTATATCCAAATCTGCTCCTCCAAGCTTCACTTTGCATCAATACATTTATTAGGACAACGAAAGAGGAGACCATGATAAAACATCGATGATATCTTCAATGTGGGCAGACCCTCCCTCTAGTGGTACAAATCATAAGCCTTCTATAACTTATTATATCACTTTTGCTAAGTCATTGTGGCAAAAATTGGATCATTCTGCAACCAAAGTGGTATAATACCTCTGCCAAAGAAAAAACCCTGACCCAGATCAACTCACAAGCGAGCTCAAGTAAACATTTAATGACTAATTAACATCTATGCTACTAAATAATCCTCAATAATAAAGGAGGCACTTTACCAAAAGCTCTTTAAAAAAAAAAAAAGACACATATGGTCTAAAACCAAAAGCAAGAAAAATCAAAGAAAAAGGGTTATAAATTTTATGTACATTGATGCAAAATTTTTAAACAAAATCTTAGTAAGGATATTATAGCAATGTATCCAGAAAATAATTCACTGTTATCAAGTTGGATTTATATCGGAAATTCATGAATGGTTCAACATTAGGAATCAGGTAAACAATAAAACCAAACTGTTTCAATAGATACATAAAAAACCTCTGATAAAATACAGTACTTATTTATGTAAAAAAAAAACACTATAGAATATATGCACGCAAGGTGTCCTTCTTTATCATGATCACAAAAATAATCTAAAGCTAAGAGCTCCATTTGCAAAGGAGAAGGAACAGAAGCTCTCCTAGTTCAAAGAGGGATACAAATCAAAGATGTCCCTATACTACTATTTGACAACATAAGCCTAGAAATGCTCTCTATAGCCACAACAAAAGGGTAAAACTGAAGTTAAAAGCATTGGTATAATTAATCTATCATTTCAAAGTATACCAATCAAGTTACCGAACTACAAAAAAACAGCAAAACTCATCAAGAGCAGCAAAACTTCTAGATCTGGAGGGAAATAATGAAAAGTAGGAAATGAGGGAATATAGCATTATCACACTCTAAACCATATTAGGAGGAATAATCAAAAAAACTCTTTGATAGAGGTTAAGCAACAGAATGGAGTTTGGGGAACAGACTAGATAAGCAAGAACCAAAACTATTAAAAGAAAGTAGATGTGTAACTAAGATAAAAATACAAAATAAAAGCAGGGGAAAGTACCTATTTCACAAGAATTTATGCAAAAATTGGGAAGTAGTTTGACAGAAATTGGGTTGAGACCAGCATCTTACTCCATCTGCCACAATAAGCTCCAAATGATACTCGACAGGAAAATGAAAGGGCACATAGCATAAACAATAAACAAATAAACGAAAACAGAAGGTGTGAACTTCTATGTCTTCATAAAACTAAGTGAGAAACTCTTAATCAAAGGATAGAGACAGTAATAAAAGAAAAATATACAATTTCAATTACAGAAACTGAAAAAAGTTCTCACATGAACAAAATTGATCCAGAGGGACAAAACAGTGGCAGCTGGAAAAAAATGTACAAATGCACCTCAAGGAAGTCTGATACTCGAGATATTTAAGTATATCAGAGGCTATTTTTAAACAGGGGTTAAGAAATGAAGACTCAGAATGACTAAGAAACATTTTTCAAGACATAAAAAATCAAAGGATATGAAGAGTTTTCAAAAAGAGTACAAACTTTCAACAATCCTGTGAAGAAACGTTTAAGAGAAATGCAAATAAAAACCCCTTCGAGGGTTCACTTCACATTCAGAACATTGACAAAGATGACAAAAATACAGAATCCACGTTTAAGGGGCTGTAAAAGGCAGGCGCACTGAGAGATTTTAGTGGATTTGCAAACTGGCCCAACCACTATGGAAAACAATTTGGACTTATGCAGCCAGAGACCAAACTATTCATTTCTTGGGCCCAGGATTCTGCTGCTAGGAATATATGCCAAGGAAGCCAAAGACAGAAATGTGTAGTTATTTATCACAATATTCATACAAGCCCTTTTTTTAGCATCAAAGGACTAGAAATAAAGTGTTTGTCCATCAGCAGGGCAACAGCTAAGTTGTGGTATATGAAAGGACACATTACTGTGCATTAAGAAACAACTACGATGAAAAATTCAGGGGTGAATTCAGATAAATATAGGAAAGCTTTTATAAACAGAAACGGAATGAAATAAGAAACAAAACAATACATATATATATAAAGGCTACAAAAACACAAAGAAAAAGAACACTAAGAAGAAATCAGTCTCGGAGAAATTATTTAAAATAAAACATGACTGACAGAGAAGAGGCAAACCGAATCAACAAACAGTTATTAAACTCTCAGGCGCTGCACTAAGCTCAGGAATGGCGATACAAGCAGAAAGGCCATCTCCTGTTCTCAAAGAAGATAATGGGAGAAGATCATCCACCCAAGGAAGTTGAAAAGGCAAGAGCATCAAAGAAGAGAAGGGTCTGACATTCAAGGCAAACAAGAAAATTGACCATCCCTTACTCCTAATGGCACAAAGGGAGGAGGTAGGCAGAAGGCCCAGACAGTGTATGTCTTAGGAGATAAGGTCTGGCACTCTGTTTGCGCTCAAATGTTTTTCTTTGTTACAAAGAAATATTCAATTCTAGGGGTAGATTTGGGGTGAGAAGTGAATATATCATAAAAAAAAATAGCCAAAAACTAACTTATTTAAAAAGAGGTTTCAGTTTGATCTGAGGACCGAGTTCTCAGTGATGGTAACTGGCCAGAAGTAGAATGAAGGCTTTGGAGATGAGGGGAAAATGGGTTCCCTAGTATGGGTGACACTGAAGTGGAAGTTGGTATGCTTGTTTCACAGACTCTAGGACCTAAAGCGGAATAGGGGAGTAATAGTAAAACACTTTTAAAGACAGGCAGTGAGCCAGATTCGAGAGTTCTCTCATAGAAGGAGAATGTGAGTCACCAGAGAAAGGAGCATGCACGCGCACATGCATATGCATATGCATGTACATGCCCGTGCGCGCGCACACACACACACACACACACACACTTATCACACTCATGAACTCCTCTCCTTCCTTCTCTGACCTGTCCTCATCAGGCCCTATAATCCTTTCATTTCTTAGCACTCTCACTGGCTGCCACTCAGGCTTGGACTTCACTTTCCTCCTTTCCAAACCTCCCTCCTGTAGCGAGTCAAGTCCCAGGTCTTGGTGACACCCATGCTTTGCTAAAGCCTAACCCTAGATTAATTCTCCCAGTCCCTCTCCTCCTACTTTTCTGCTGCTGAAGGGAGCTGGAGATCACATAACCAAGCCAACTGGGTCCAATACAAATGTATGCTAGTCATCCAATTTTACCTGGGCCCTTAATTCAGCAAGCTAATTCTTTGACTCCTCCCTAAATGAATCTCTCTTCTACTTCCTACTGATATCATTCCAAACCTTTGACATCATCCCTCATTCTCTCTAACTTTATTCCAGTCCCTGATGAAAAAGTGACCCTTTCAATCTCTCCCCCCTTCTGCGGCAGACTGCCTCCACAGTTCTCCCCTACATTTCTCTAAACTTCTATCTTTCCCTATCCCCTGGTTCCTTGTCTGCTGCCTCAAACATGCCCAAGTCTTTCCAACCCTGAAAAGATTAATGCCTTCCCCTCAAGCTACACCCTGTATCTTTCCACCATTTTACAAACTCCTAGGAAGAGCTGTCTACACATATCTTCTCTGCTCTCATTTCTCAACTCAATTGCTTTTCAACCTAGATGTCCAGGAGGTATCTTAGACCCAATATGTCCAAAACAGAACCCAATTTCTTTCTCCTTAAACCCTACTCCCTTCCTATCTTTTCCATTACTGTAGAAAGTAGCAGCAACCTCCAAGTCCCTCCTGCTGGCAACCTAGGAAACTACCTGAATGTCTTACTCTCCCCACCTATATCCAAGCTGTTCCCAGTTTCCCCTTTGCATCTCTCTTTTGCCACTTTTTGTATCCCTGCGGGTAGGCACGGTACTTGGCACGTAGTAAGCACTTAAGTGTTTACTGACTGACTGACAGACACCTGACAACCTGGCTTCTAGTCACATCACTCAGAAACAATTACTCTGTCCAAATAGTTAGTCTAAGACTTTCTTTCCAACCTTCATTTCTTCCAAAAGTCTGCTCAAGTAACATTTTCCACACAGAGCCTCCACTACTGTGTACCTTGAATTTATTTTTACCCATTTTATACGTATGTACTTATGTCCCAAAAGACTGCAAGGCCATGAAGGCAGGGACATTTTCATTTTTCCCTTTTCCCCCAGTGCCTCATCTCTAACCAGCTCTAAAACTCAGAGAAATCTCAAACTCAGTGTGTCCAAATCTGAACTAGTTATCTCCGTCCTCAAGTCCTTCTCTTCTAAACTTCCCTATTTTGCTGAAAGGAACACTTTTCGTCCAGTCTCTCAGGTTCATAACCTTCACATTATTCTCTACTTCTTACTTTCCTTCCTTCAACCCAAATATCTAATCAGGTGCCAAGTCTTGTTTCTAATTTCACGACACCTCTCACATTCAACTCCTATTCATACACTGATCTCATTTGTTTGGCTTCTCACCTCTTGCCTATACATACTACTGCCAGGGCATCCTAACTGGTATCTCTACTTTGCATCTTCCCATCAGATTTATCCTGTATACAACTAAGTCTGAAGGTGATTTTACTTAACTCAACACTCCCCTATTTAATTAATAAACTCCAGTGACTCCCTATGACCTCAAATTATTCTACCCGATTTTTAAAGCCCTTAATTACCTGACCTTTCCAGTCTCATTATATGTCACCCTCCCCTTTTCCTGCCATTTTGTGGCTCAATCCCAACTAGCCTTTTCTCTGTTCTTTATATATCCTACCGCATGCTTATCTCCTTGCTTTTCAATGGCCATCCTTTGTTCTCCATTCCATTTTGTAGAATTCCTGTTTCCTTCAAAATGCTGCTCAAGAACATTCTTCATCAAGCCTATTCCCTCCCATGCTCTCCAAGCGCTAGTGCCAGCCCTAACTACCTTGCATTTATTAAATATTTATGAACAAATGCATTTATTATATAATAATTTAGTGTATATGCACATTCTACTTAATCAACCAACAAACATTAGTTAAGCACCTCCTACGTGCCAGGTTCTGCATTAAGCGAGGAGGATATTAAAAAAAAGCAAAAACAAAAGATAGTCCCTGCCCTCAAGAGACTTGAAATCTAATGGAGGAGACAACAAATACACATGCACAAACAAGTCATGTATGGGATAAAGAGGAAATAAATAGGAGGAAGGAGGGGTGGGAAGGCCTTCCTGTAAGAGACAAGATCTTAAGTGAGACGTGCAGGCAGTCAGAGAAGTCAGAAGTCGGAGGTAAGAGGGAGAATATTCCAGGCATGAGGGGCAGCCAGAGAAAGTGCCTGGATCTAAGTGACGTTTTTAAGAAACAGCCAGGAGATCAGAAGCACTGTCTTGAAGAGTAGGCAGTGGGTAATATAGTTTAAGAAGACTGGAAAGGCAGGAGAGAGCTAGGTGTTGAAGGTCTCATAAAAAGTATTCTGTATTTGATCCTGGAGGTGATCAGGAGCCCCTGGAGTTTATTAAACAGGGGTAGGGGTGATATATGACATGGTTGAATCTAGGCTTTTGGACAATCAGTTTAGTGGCTGAAGGGAGGATAGACTGGAGTGGGAAGAGACTTGAGGCAGGCAGACCCATCCACCAGCAGCTTGCCATACTAGTGCAGGCAAGCATGTACCAGAGTGGCTGCTGTGTCACAGGAGAGAAGAAGGCATATTTGAGAGATGCTGCAAGATTTCCTATGGGAGTTAAGAGACAGTGAGGAGCTGAGGATGGGCCTGGTCTGCAAGCCTGAGGGACCAGGCAGATGGTGTTGCTTTCTTCTGTAACAGGGAAGGTAAGAGAGGTGAAGGGTTTAGATAGAAAGATAATGAGTGCTGTGTTCCTCATGTTGGGTTTAAGATATGTACTGGACATCCAGTTTGAGACAAACAGATGGAGATGAGACACTGGAGGCCAACGGAGAGATCGGGCATGACAGGAAGATCTGAGCATCATCAGGATAGGGATAATAATGAAACTGATGGAAGCTGACGAGATCACCCATGAGGTAACAGAGCAGGAGAAGAGAGGAGAGCCTAAGCTAGGGATACCTGGCTGAGGGACAACTATGGTCACAGGGCATGATCTGGATAAGGAACCAGCAAAGAAGGAAGAAACGGGGCAGTGTGATAGTTAGGAGAGAATCAGGACAGTGCATTATGAAATCCCAGAGGGAAAACAGGGTTACCAACAGTATCAAAAGCTGCAAAAAGTTGAGAAAATGACAAGTGAGGAAATCATTAGATTTGGCAATTAAGAGATCTTAATTAACTAACTTAACTTATGTAACTTTGGAAAGTATAGCTTTGGTGGAAAGATGAAGTTGGAAGTCAGATTGTAAGGGGTCTAGGAGTGAGAGGAGAGAAAGTGGAGGAACTTACTGCAGATGTCCTTGCCAAGTTTAGCCACAAAGAACACAAGAGATACAGGGTAATAGCAGAGATAGAAGGAGAAAGTGATTTTTTTGAGGATGGGGGAGACAAAGGCAGGAAGCAAAGAAGAAGCCAGTAGATAGGGAGAGACTGAGGATAAGTGACAGAGTGGGGATGACAGAGGGGGTAATCTGAATGCAGCTGCTTGAGCAGGTAGAGGGGTTAATTTTGGTAAGGAGTAAGGGTACTACTGCTCATGTGAGACAAGTGAAGGAGGAGATAATGGCAGAAGGCATCTGAGTGATTAGATGAGAAAGAGGGGAAAAGGAGTAGCTTACAGAAAATGACCCCAATTTTTTCTGTAAAATATGAAGTAAGGCTCTCTTTTGAGAAGGTAGGGGCACAGAGAGATATGGAAGGCTTCAAGGAAAGATGAAAAGGTTTGGAAGACACAAGAGAGAGACACAGACAGAAAGAGACACAGAGAGAAAGGAGAGTCACAGAAAGACAGAGAAAGAGAGAATAATATTCTTGTCATTCTCATAAGAAGGGACTGCTTAATTTCCTGTGTTTTTATTCCCAGCGCCCCGCACGTAGCAGGTATTAAATGTTTGTTGGATAATTTATAAATGTTTTTTGATTGACTGACAAAGCACACAATTCATGAGGACTATTTTATGAATCATTAAAAGGAGGAATCTTAGCTAAAGGGGACAAGGGTACTTACATGGGACATGTACAGCCTGAAAGCTTCCAACATAGTTTGGTCCTAGTTCATAAATGACATTAACACTTGAAATAGGCAAAACTTCTTCTAAGAAATGTGTGGGTCCCAGGCGCCATACTAATGAAGCAAGCTGGCGTTGAGCAGGCGGTGTGCCAATGTAGGCATACACTGTGCTGACCACAGGCGGATTTGCAGAACCTGAACCCCCTGGAGTACTGTGAACATAATGAAGCTATAAAGAAAAAGGAGAAGAAATGGATCAGAACAGAAGCAGGTATGCCAGAAAAGGAGAATGAGCAAGCTGAACTCATGCTATACATCTCCATCCCCCAGAGGTCAGTGGGTACCTTCCCACTGTGCACAAGGCCCCGGCACAGCTAAGGGCAGGAAGCTTAAGGGCAGAGGGGAGAAGTCTGGGTGCTGGGGCAGAGCCTGCACCCCTGCCCCTGAGGTAGGGACCGAGCAGTGGGCTGAATTGTTCTCTGGCTCCTAGGGAACAGCTGACAACAGAACGAGAGATGCAGGAAAACCACAAGGAGATTCAGGGAGATGTGGCTGCAACACATCAGGTTCCCTCTGACATTACATTGTAAGGTTGCAGCCAAAGATCAGCGTCTCATTGGGGCTTGTAAGATACAAGTCATGCTTTTGTTATAGTACTTAAGTATGTGCTAGTGTGAAAATACACACACACACACACACACACACACACTCACACACTCACATTCTTGCTTTCCAAACTCCTGTATAACACATTTAATTTCAGATTTCAAGGCATGCTATTGTTAGATTTATAGGATGCTAAAAATTATTATTGAATTAAATTTTAACAAAAAAGTCAATGGAATTATAAAGGGTACAGAAAATCAGCCAAGATGATTAAATTTTCTACTTTTCAATTTCAGTTTTATGTAGTTATATTCTCAGAGAATTTTTGAATAAAATTACTATTCAGTTGGATTTATTCTATTAAAAATCTTTATGTAATTTCTTTTTTTTTTTTTAGTCTAACCTATTTATTTTCAAGCTTGTACTTTATATGAGCATGAATTCCAATTACTATGAATCGCCCACAAATCACACTTAAATACCATGAAGTGCCCTCAAACCATACAGTTCTATAAAGTGGTCTGGACTTGGACAAAGTCCCAAATATTTAAGGACACAGAAAACAATTTAAGAAACCCCAGTATATCTGCTAACAAGAAGAAAACACCTGGGTAATGCAACAGAGACAACAGAGAGTTTCTGAAAACAAAACTAAACTAACTGATCTAAAAATCCAAACTTTGATTTTAAGCAGTAAAATTAAAGACAAAGCTTAAACACAAAGAAAACACCAAATGATTGCATCTGTACAGCAAAGCCAAAATAGAAAAAAACATAGGCTTTGATATTTTGGTGAAGCGTAGACTGCATGTCTTTTTATTGAAGGAGAGTCTTTAACATGGTACTTTGCTCTACTGATTTTGTGATGAACAAACATGAAGACACAACTCTACACAACTGAATGAAGCATGCTCTGCCATGAAGAAGTACGTAGCCTTTGTGCTTCTTGCATTTCCCTGAGGAGGTCTCTGAGCTCTCAGGAGCATTTTAGAAGCAATGAGAAGGGGGTGGGGAGTTACTGATGTCTTCTTGGTCACCTGCTCATGCTACTAATAATCTGATAGTTCTCATTCTCTTGGAATCTGTCCCTTTGAGGCAGTTTAAAAATTTAGCCTTCATTAGTTAATATGAGAGCATTCTTAAAAGTTTACAAACAAAGATGGTCATTTTTTAAAAGATACCAAGGCATGAGCATTCAACTCCTGAAAATATAACCTTTCCTTGATTTTTACTGTTACACTCCTATCTCCAGGACTTACATAGGAAACCCTTCCCCCTTGATGTCACATGTGATCAGGGTGTTAATGAATAAAATAATGCTCAGCGTTCCCAAGAACCAAGATGAAGGCAGAGATACAGACATGAAATGGGAATCAGAAGTTATTTATAAATAATATTCTACTACCTAAAGCAAAAGGCAGCATGGGTCAAAGGAACAGTGCTAGGTTGGAGTCTCTGTGACCTCAGGCTAGTCATTTAACCTTCATAATTTACTTCAATGTGTAAAATGAGAGGGTGGGACTAGATGCCCCTTACAACTCCCAAGTTATGTGCCTCTGTATAGAAGACTCTTCTATACATACACACATTCTTGCCCTCCAAGTGCCCCCCCATGTCATTAGCTGATACAGAGATACCTAGACCAGGGCAAGCAGCATAAAACACCACAGCAGAGGCAATGTGATCGATTTGGGGCAAGAACAGAACTTAAGCGAATCAACCAATTTTATAGTGTGTAGGGATTCAAAAGTATAGACGTACCTTCACTGTATTGACAAGTTGCCCATCAAGATAGAGGGCAGCAGTGCTGTTTTTCAACATGCCTTTACTCATTACTAGGACAAGATGATGCCACTGTCCCTCAACTATGAGGTCTCCACAGCGAAAGCGGGCACAGCAAGGAAGGATTTCATAAAATGAGGATTCTTCACTGAAGTCATCAACTAAAACACAAAAGGACACTTGATGGAACACTCCTGCCAATCTCTGTGGTTTAGATCAGTTTGAGGGCTTTTCATTAAAACGAATACATAAAGACACAAACGTTAAGTATCACTCTTCACTCAACATCATGATGCTCTTAGCAAGCATGTGATACTTCTCAAAAAATACTGCAATATACATATATACTCCCTCAAAATTATATACTATATATTATATATAAGTATTATACGTTACATAACGCTATCCAAAAATCAGTTTTTAAGTAATATATTCACTTACAGAATTTTGGAGAATAAAGAGAATACAAAGGAATTAGATTACACAAACCACTCAAAAGATGAATGCTGTTATTAGTGACTTCATAAGAGTTTTTATTTTACAAGTGATTATGAAGGGAAGAGAATAAGCATTTGTATGACACCTACTATGTGCCAGGCACTGTGCTAAGGACTTTACAAAGATTATTCCATTCGATCCCCACAAAAAATCAATGGGTTTCTTCATTGAGGCTTAAAACAAAAAACTCTTAGGGTGACAACAAGCTTCAGTTTAATTTTCTTAAAACTGAAATGGCATTGAATAAACTAGACTGCATAGCTGATCTGAGTCACAGAAATGTCCACAAGTATGCCGGTAGCTTTTACTGAAGTAGAATTCTTCACTTCTTTGCAAGCATACATGTTAGAAGAAGAGCAAATTACAAATGAATGCAAAATAAGAACTGACACTTGTAGTGGTGATCATTACAGATAAGGGTCAAAGGAGATCTTTTATGTGAAATACTGTGCAAATTTCAAGAGCCACCAGAATGAGATTTATTATTAGGACCACCACACCATTATCCTCACCATCATTATCATCTTCATCTTCATCATCATCACCACTACCACTACCATCATCATCATCATCAAAATCATCATCACATTTTTCTCATACTTTTGAAGAACATCAGATAGAAATTATATTGAGGCAAGTAACTGTCTTTCTATTATTAACCTACATCTAATGGCCAATGGCCATCGTTCAAGCAGAAAAATACATTCTGCGGCTAAATGACAGTATTAAAACCTAAGTAAGTGGTAGGCTCACAAAAAAAAAAACCATTTCTAGGAGCAAAGAAGCTTTCTTTTTCATCTCTTTATAACTACAAAAAAAATTTCATGCCATGCTCCTCAGAAATTAGGCATATTTGGCACAGTAACATATATTAAAAATAGATTTAGATAAATTCTTAAGCATTAATTTTATGTTTAGGTATCTGCAGGCAACAGCTTGGTGTGCAGTAATAGTGCGGTTACTGTACAGTTTACTGATCGCATTTCTTCAAGATATTTTGAAGTCTGTGTAAGTAGTGAGGAGATCTGTCGTCTATTAGTCCATGAAGGATCACAAAATTTGAAAAATGGAAGAGACCTCAGTAGTCATCTCATCTAATCCATACACAAAGGAATTCCCACTAGGGAGAGCAGGGTGACACAAGGGATAGAGCATCAAACCTGAAGTCAGTAAGACCGATGCTCAGATCCTTAACCATTTACTACATGTGTGACTGTGGGTAAATCATTTCACCTCTGCCTGCTTCAGTTTCCTCATCTGTGAAATAATAATAGCACCTACCTCACAAGATTGCTGTGTAGGCCAAAATTTGACAACTTTGTCAACCTTAAAGCATAAATGCTAGCTGTCATTATTATTGTTAACTAAAAAACCCAACAGAAAGTAGGCATCCAGTCTCTGCTTTACAACCATGAAGTGAGCCACTCTAAAACTGGACTGATTTTTAGGCTATAAAGAACAAGTCTAACCCCTCCACCATATGAGCCTTTCACATACTGTGGCAATGCCATCATGTTCTCAGAGCCTTCTTTTCTTCAGGTTGTTGGGGGCAGCCCTAACACCTACACTGGTTTCATGCTGGGATAAAATGAAAAATTAACAAAAGGAAGAGGTTTACTTTGTGCAAACACAGCAAGGATATGCCGCAACATGGCAGGGACACTTAGCTTCTCTGGATGTGGCCTGCCTCTGTCTCTAGGTGGAAAAGTATCTCATCATTAGGGAAGGTTATGATGAAAGGCATAGAACTTCTGTGGTCTTCAGAAATCCACCAAATCCAAGAATCCATGACTGACAATGGCTAGGCCTTTGAGCAATGCCTTTAGGGCTGAAGAAGCTGGGCCAGTAAACTCTTGCGATCAGCTTTGTCTCCTTTAAGGGAAAGCAAATCCCAATGGATTAGAGGAGGAGGAACCTGAGTATCCTCCCCATGTTGTGAGTGGGGGACAAAGAGACTGCATCAGGGAAGTGCTGGTAAATATTACTAGTTCTATCACAAGGCTAAACATGCTCAATCCCTTCAAATGACCTTCACTTATCATGAACTCAAGGCCTTTCCCCATCTCGGCTGCTGATTCTGTGAAGAAAGAGTCACGTACCAACTCTCTCTCTACTTTAGTCCTGGCTTGTGGCTTTTTCAAGTTAAATGGTTTACCATCAGTGTGGCAGCTGACCTTGAAGCTGTTTTGGTCCTTGTCATTGCTGAAAACATCATGCTAAATAGCGTGGGAGCAAGCACACAGCTCAGTTTCACTCTACTGTCCTTTATGCAGAACTCAAGCAAGCATGCTGTAGTGAAACTGGCATATAATACTGATGAATTTCTCTGGGCAACCAAATTTTGCCATGACTGTCTCCCAGCCTTCATGACCGACAGTAACAAAGACCTTGGTCAGATCAGTGAATGTTGTGAATAGATCTCTGATCGGCTCCTGACATTTTCCCTGGAGTTGTCAGGCAGCACAGACCCTATCAATCCTTCCTTAACTCTCTGAAACTACACTCGTTCTTGGGTAGATGACCATCTACCCAAAGAATCAACCTTTTAAGGACTGTGGTAAGAATTTTGTTGGCAGTAACTAAGAGACAGAGATTACCTCCCCCGCCCCACCATGATTATTACAGGACAGTCTATTTCCTTTTCTTTTATAGACATGGACAATGGAGGTATCCTCAAACCTCCTCCATGTAACCTGGAAGATTTCAGTCAGTTTTGGTATGAGCAGTGGACTCCTTGTCTTGTAGATCTCCCTTAGAATAGAAGCAGGACCAGGTGCTTTGCCATATAAGAGGCACCTAATGACATTAAATTTTCTTTTCTTCAAATGGAATTTCAACTAGACAAGAACTGACTTCAATCGGAGGTAAGAAGTCAATGGTTTCAGCATTGGTTGATGATGGTTTGTTGAGACTGAGCTGTAACATAGTATGGATCCATTCTCTACTACTTGTGCTCATTTTGGCCTGATGATTCAGCAAGAAGGCAGAATTTCTCCACCAGTCAGTATCAAACTATCCATAAATGGAACCATAAACTTCTGTGCTATGGATCAGTTCACTTATTTTGGCAATTTACTTTCCAGGGATGCATACACAGATGATGAAGTTAATGTACACATTGCTAGAGCTAGTTCAACATTTGGCAGGCTCTGAACGAAAGTGTGAGAGAGAAGAGATATTGGGCTGCCTACCAAATTGAAAGTCTACAGAGCCATTGTGCTGACCTGTATGCCTGTGAAACTTGGGCAGTGTACCAGTGCCACACCAAGAAACTAAATTGCTTCCATTTGAATTGTCTTAGGAAGATTCTGAAGATCACATGGCAGGGTTAGGTTCAGACACTGAGGTCCATTCTTGAGCTGAATTGCCAGGCATTCAGACTTTACTTCAGAAAGCACAACTGGGCTGGCCAGGTTTGAATGCCAAATGTACATTTGCCTAAAAGACTATTTTATGAAGAATTCACACAAGGCAAGTGTTCACACAGACATCAGAAAAAGTAATATAAAGACATTCTCAAGGTCTCCATGAAGAATTATAAAACTGATTGTGAGATATGGAAGACATTGGTGCAGGACCAGTATGGCAAGCTCACATCAAGGAAGGTACTGTGCTCTATAAGCAAAGCAGAATTGCAGTAGCTCAAAAAAAAAAAAAAGTGAGATGCAAATTTGGATAGATCTCCACTCCAAATGTTCATATGGACTATTTGTGCCTGACCTGAATCTTCCAAGCTTAAACTGGTCTGACCAGCCACAGCTGGACACACCACACTTTGATTCCAACACCAATCAACCACATTCTCTACATATATTCTCTACTTTAGCAATATTATTCTTAAAGTAGGGCACCCAGAGTGGAATCCATTACTTCAGAGGTGTGACGAGGGCAGAAGACAGTAGAATTATCACCTTCTGTTCCTGGAAGCTATGCTTCTCTTAATTCAGCCTAAGATTGCATTAACTTTTTTGGATACTATAATAAACTGCTGAAAATACTGATCTTAAAATCCACTCAAATTCCCAAATTCTGTTTAGAAACTATGCCTACTCATGTATCCTTCATTTATACTTGTGGAATTGACAGCAAAAGATTTTGTACTTATCCCTATAATTTAATCTCATTAAATTCAATTTTATCAAATTACTGCTTGTCAAGATCATTATGAATCCAGACATTTGGTTTAGCTTCATGATGTTGTTACTGTATAGAACATTCTCCTGGTTCTGCTTACTTCATTCCACCTCAGTTCATGTACGTCTTCAGAGGTTTCTTTGCAACCATCCCTTTCATAAATTTTTTTTTAACCAGGCAGTAATATTCCATTACATTTGTACACCATAATTAGTTCAGTCATTCCCCCAGCAGACAGCAAGTCTCTTAGTTTCCAGATCTCTGCCATCACAAAAACAGCTGCTATAAATGTTCTAGAAATATGGGACCTCTTACTTTTCCTTGATCTACTAGGCCTAGCACTGCTATCACAACCTCAAAGAACAGCTCAGATTACTGACCTCTGGCCACAATTCCAAATTGCTTTCAAGAATGGCTATAACACCTCATGGCATTCATCTGCCAATCTATTATGTGAAAGGTGGAACACCTTTACATAACCCTCCTGCCCTGACTTGCTCAATGTGTTTGGGGGTTGCAGGAGTGGGGCAGGAATGGAGGGGAAGAAGTAGTTTGGATGATTCAGCACTACCCAATGCCACTTACAGATTTTCCTTCTACCAACTTCTAGCACCCTGTAATTCCCATTAAGCACCATCAAAAAATTTGGTTCCTCAGCAAGCAAAGTCAATCTAAATTCATACATACCTGGTTACCCTCTCTTCAAATCTATATTTTGCTGTTGTTGAGATCAGCTAAATCAGAGCACATTGCTGGAATTGAGATTAGTTGAAAACAGAGAACCATTTCATATAGTCTTAATGATATCATACTTTAATATGATTCATAATTACACTTTAATATATCACTTAACATGGAATACTTTGTGAAAATGTTAACATGACACTTTGTGAAACCCGACCTTAACTTTCTAAAGGATTAAAAGTTGGATTCAACAAAAATCACTTTATTTTTTTTCCCAGTACTCAAAGCAAAAGGAAAAACTTACCATAATTCTGGAGTAGTTCCTCTTTAGTAGAAACAATGAGGGACCGGTCTTTTGCAGATAGGACTACAGCAAGGCACACATAATGCTGCTCAGAGGAATTTGCTCGCCGCACGAGCGTCAAAAGTCTGACTGGGTGGTTATTTGGAGGTGAACTAAAATGTTCAATACAAAACCAGCTGGAGTAGCTTAATCCAGATGGAGGAGGGAAGAATCTTTCACCTGAAGGGGGCGGAGGAGATATACATTTGGGGAGGAAGGGGGAGAGATTTACATGTATTTATGAACGACACAATGAAAAAGTTTGGAATGATAAAAGATAAAATCTCATAATCCAAAATGTAATAAGCAGTATTTACCAGTTCCAATTCCACTGATTACAGTACCATCGGTAAGACCTGTTGTAGCAGCATTACTTGTAGGTGCATTGTGAGGTGCCAAACTGGGTAGGAACAGGCAACTATTAACAATAAAGAGAGAAGAAACAAACATTTTAAATAGAAACATTTTCTTCTGTCTCATCACTGGTTTTGTATTTCCCAGCTAAAGATAACTATATATCATGAAATTGTGCAAATTTAACAGCCTGCCTGCCACACAGTAGAATGGAGTTGGCCTGGCTTCCTAAAGTCTATGTAAACAGAATATTGTATGTTTGTCATCTAAGAACTAGCCTAGAGAAGCTTATCACTTGCAAGGGCGGGAGGAGGGGGAGAGAGGAGAGAGAGAGAGTCTTCAAATTTTCAGCCACAACAACTCATAAGAACCACATAGTATTGAGGGCTTGCTGGTGTTCTCAGTGTCTGAGGGAAGACTCCAACTGATGAAGCCTTGAAATATTAAAAAAAAAAAGTTCTATTTTTAAGCCTCACTGTAGTATGGCAATGCCTCCGGTTGAGAAGTCAGGGTCAATGAAAGGTAAGCTCTGGCACATTCTACAAACATGGGAAGGCTTTCAGTTGGGTTCTGGTGACAAACTGTGTTTGCTGTTTGAGGGCTCGTCTAGGTGTAGGCAGGCTGGCCACCTGACGATGAATACTTTGGCCATGAAACAAATCAGAAGATTCCAGATTTACAGCAGGAAAGAATCTTAGATGTTGGGCCTCGTTGTTTGTAGATGACAAAACTGAAGCTCAAACAAGTTAAACGGGTTTGTAAGTATAAGAGGCTGGATTTGAAGCCTTCATGACTCCGTGACTTTGTAACTTCATGACATTAGAATTCAGCACTCTGATTTCTATGCCACACCCTTTCTAAATGGATAAAGACATGCAGACACACATGTACGTAGAGGACGTTATAAACGAGGATGGAATTTCAATCAAGCACTTACCCAAAGCCTTCCAGTGATGTGTCAAATTCCACAAAAGCAGGGGTAACTGACGATCCGTGCAGCCTGATATCGTGCGGGGTTGTCATGGAGACTAAACACTTTACCCTCGTCAAGGGTACAGTGCTTCCTTCTGCAGATTTTACCAAACTCTTGCTTATCCGATAGTGGTTATCTTCATGTAAACTAAATACATTATCAGAACCCAGTCCTTCAACAGATGTGACCATACTACCTATAAAGAAAGAAGTTTTTTTTTCTTTTTAATAGATTTTTATTTATTTCATTCAACTTTCTCCAATTACAATTTTTAAAAATTACAATTAATTTTAAAAAATTTTTATTTCCCAATTTTCTCCTCTCCAGCTACTTTTTTGAGCTTTAATGTTTTTTTTTTTAAATTATTTTCAGCAAGGCTAAATGACTTGCCCAGGGCCACATGGCTAGTAAGGAGGAAAGGATGGATTTTCACCCAGACCCTGTGTCTGACTTCAGAGCTCGCTTCACTGTACAGCTGTCTCTTCAGATAAACTTACTAAGTTTTAACACATTGTATTTACGTATGTGTGAAACTTAAAATATTATGCTCTCTTGATCTGCAAAACTGTTTATACAGACTCTCTGAAAATAGAGAAATTAGATTTATATGTACATTTACTCCTTTAAAGATTTTGAGATTGACAACTGGGTTGAGAAATGACTAAAACCTAATGTTTTATTACCTAGTCTATTATTTTTACCAAATTTGTCACTGAGAAGAGGAAAAGAAATCTTCCAGGTTTTAGCTTTCTTCTCATAGAACTAATGGACTGAAAACCATAGATTTATTTTTGTTAACATTTAACTATCAACATATTTGTTGAAGTAAAAAAGATATATAAATTTTCCTATGACTCTACAAATAAAATATAATTAGTTCAAGAATCAAAAATTCTTGCAAAAACGCAATGGCGCCCATTGCCAGAGGAGTCGTGTCTTAAAGTATTCATACCGTAAACATTGGTTTATGTGTATTATATGTATTTCCAAGCTAATCTTCAATATTTTAAGACTTTTTAGGATTTTCTTTTAATAAAATGACTTCCTGTTAATTCTGATAAGAGGAAGAGAATTCAAAAATATGTAAAACAAAAATTCCCATGTAACAGACATTTAGTTAAGGTAGTTAAAAGAATAATAACAATAGCTAAAATCATAGTGCTTTATGACACACTTTACACATATTATCTCAGTTGAGAGCTTCCAACTAAATCACCAACTTGATATAACACAAATACTACTAGTTGCTAAGGCTGGTAATTTCCATAAAACAAACGGCAAACTTAAGGAAGCCTAATTTCCTGTCATGACAATGTCTATTCTATTACCTACATTAATTTCAATCCATCAAACAATAATTAAAGCATTAACTACTGCACATTTCATTTTAAATTCATTCTGATTACTAATGGTCCTAGAAATAAAATTTTACCACAAATAATGAGATGACTGCTCTGTCAATACAACAGAAGCAGCTTCCATGAAATGTAACTCAGATATTCCTAAAAAATATGAGAAGGTAGGAAACTCCAGAAGACAATGGTAACAGAAAAAATTGACACAGTACATATACACCACATGATTCTTGCATCAGTTTACCCAATAGCATCAGAATGCTGTTAGTGAGAGTCTAAGTTAGAAAACATCAAAAACGCTTTTCTGAGTATGTGACGGCAATGAGAATGGTGAACTTCTCAAGTCAATTTATCATTCCAAGTGTTATGGAATTGAATTCTGTGGTTGAGACATCCATTTTCCAATTATATGGAAATATCTCATTGACATATGGCTCCTTGTATTTCAATAATGCCAGAGCAACAGTTTTAGTATTTACCTACTTATAGATTATAGTCAATCAACATATCCAGGTGAATGATAACAAAATGATACACAGGATGTAAAAGAGAGAATTCAGATCCCACTCACCTCTCATCTCTGGTTCATAACTTAATGAACTGGGTTTGTGGATGCGATACTGTTTTAAAAGTTTTTTATCCCAGGCACCACAATTTAAAGGATTTGCCAAACGTAAAAATTCCCTAATAAAGACAATTAAATGGAAGTTTAGTAAAAATGCCATGGAAAAATAAAAACAGGTATTCACAATATCAAATATAAATAGTGTAATTTATATTAGTCACATCTCCCACTTCCTCTTCTAAAGTTTTATTGATGATACGCTTGTTTTTATAGCAGTTACTTTCCAATAATTCTAGCTTCTCCAGAATTGTCTCTTGTAACAAATGGAAGAGTAATACAAAATAGACTAACACATCCACAATGTGTGACAGTAGAAACTTTATTCTGCAGGTGTGGTTCACTGCTTCTCTATCAAAAAGAAAATTATATTTTATTATTAATGTTTTAGAATCAATATTAGTCATTAAATTAATCTGAATTCTGAGGGCTTTCCTTGTTTTCTTTTACATATTGAACTCATTGCTTATACTATTGTCTTAGTTCATTCACGTTTCCACAAATTTTTCTAAAAGAAGGAAGGAAACAATTATTTATTGTCTACTATGTGTCAGTCGCTTGGCTAAGAGTTTTACAAATAGTATCTCATTTAATCCTCACAACAACCCTGGGAGGTAGGTGTTATTATCCCCATTTTACAGTTAAGGAAACTGAGGAAGACAGAAGCTAAGTGTTTTGCCTCGGGTCACATAACTCTTAAGTATCTGAGGCAGAATCTGAATTCAAGTCTTCCTCACTCCAGGCCCAGAGCTCTACCCATTATGCCACCTAGCTATTTACTACTAAATGGCTTACCACTCTGAATTTTTCATATCTGTTGTCAATATTAAATAAGTTTCTTTATCAAAATAAATACTTTCATTTTAGAAGATGTTTTGCCAGTCCTTTATATTTTTCATTTTTCACTTTTCCATGTAAGTAACCTCATAAAATCAAAAAGAGTACTTTAAAAAGGCTGCTTACACCGGACCCTATGCAAGTTCTGTTTCATTCTACTGTATTATGAGTACTTCTTTAGTATGCACGGCTGGGTACCAAAAATGCCTTTTCAATGGTTGTTAAAATTGTTGTTCTTCAGTTATTTCAGTTGTGTCTGACTCTTCATGACCCCATTTGGGGTTTTCTTAGCTAAGTTATTGGAAGAGTTTGCCATTTCCTTCTCGAACTCATTTTACAGATGAGGAAACTGAGGCAGACAGGATAAAGTGACTTGCCAAGGGTCACACAGCTAGTAAGTATCTGAGGCTAGATGTAAACTCAGGAAGATGAGTCTTCCTGACTTCAGGTCTGGCAACTCTATCCACTGCATCAAAATGAATAATCTAAATTACATAGTAGGAATTTCTGTATTCTGTGTGGGGCTAAGAGATGGCCCTTAAGCTCTTCTCAGGACTCACTTATTTTGTAAAAATCTATACAAACCAAAAAAGATGCTCCTTGCTTCTTTCCTTTAAATAATCAACACTGGTGAAAATCCTCATTTTCCTCATTTCATCTTACTCTATGACCCCTAATAATCCTCACCACGACCTCTTAATACTTCATCAGACAAACACTTCTGCACTGACTACATTGTCTTTCCTGCCCTATCTAGAGACCTTGGTGAATCAGTCCAACTCTATACCTCCTTCCAAACCCCAGCCTTTTACTTCTATTGATGTACCACTAATGGGAGCACAAAAATGCAGAGGCACAACAAAGTTGCGTTACAGAATCTCAGGCCCTTGTCACAAGGTAAACCACCTTTTGCTTCTTCCTAATTAATTCACTACCCCACTTTCCAAAACTATTACAAGTCATTTCATCCATCTTCAAGCCTCTCATCTCACTCCTTCTGTTGCTCCCCCACCCCAAGTTCCATCTTCTGCCTCCTCATCTGTCATTACTTAGATGTCTTGCCCTACTATCTCCGTTACTCCTATCTCCCATAAAGAAATGGTCTTCCTTCTTGCCAAGACAAGCAAATCTCTCTATATGCACCCTACATCTCACCTCTTTCTCCCTTACTTCTAAATCATCCACTATCTGGTTTCCAAACTCAGCATTCAACTGCAACCATTCCTCCAAAGTTAACAGTGCTCTCTTAATTGCCAAATTTAGTGGCCTTTCCTAAATCTTCATCCTTCTCAACTCTATCAACTACCACCTCTCTCCTCAATCTCCTCCTTCCTACACGTCTGACAGCTCCTTCTGTTTCCATTGCTGTATCACTGTCCAGGTCATATATATGAACGTATAGGAACACATATAGGTATAGGGAGAGGGAGAGAGAGAAAGGGAGAGGGGGAGAGAGGGAGGGGGAGACAGAAAGAGAGAAAGAGACAGAGAGAGAGACAGAGAGAGAGAGACAGAGAGAGAGAGAGAGAGAGAGGGAGGGAGGGAGGGAGGGAGGGAGAGACAGCCCCGTATTGGGAAGTTATGAGAATAAACACATACATATAGATGGGAGACAGTGTTTTTGCCTTTCTTTGGATTCTTAGTGCCTAGCAGAACACCTGGTATAAAATACTTGTTTAATAAGTATTTCATTATTAACTGACTGATATAATGGCAGGAAATTGACCGAGACTCAGGATCAACTGATTTCCCTCTTGCTGAGTTGTACTAAAATTACTCACGATACGGAAATAATAAGGCATTAGGGTGTTAAAGGAACTGCCTAGAAGTGTCTACACTGTGTTTCCTTTGCCAATTGTGAAGTTTTATTTTTATTCAGCCTAGACAGAGTTAGAAGGTAACTAGTGACTGAATGGCTCAAAGGTCAGACACATTGCTGGGAACCCATCAAGGAGCAAGACATTTTTCCCTAGGGAACGAATGAATCAAAGCAAGAAACAGCTCTCAAGAATGTAGCCATGGTCAGCACAGAAGTGGACCAGCCCTGTTTACTGGAAGGTGGGGCACAAAGCAGAATAGGCCCATGGAGTTGAGCTGAAGGACTTGACACTGTAACACTTAACAGTATAACACTTGACACTATAACAAGACACCTGGCCACATAGGGTCTGAATTTCCTCTGTGGGAGCCAGTCTATTTGTCTGTCCATTGTGGAAGGATGTGGGGAATTCTTCTTATTCTTCTCATGATGACATTTCAGTAAATGCCTTTGCTTTGATTGTTTCTACCAGTTCATTATTAAAATTGAGAACATGGGTTGGGACTTGTGAGATACAGCTTTAAGAAAGTAGAAACACAACATAGCATCTCCGAGGGACTCCCCACCATCTCACATCACAGTGCTTCCTCCCTGGATGTCTCTTCTTACAAGAATCTCATGAGACTCCTCAGTGAGCAGTGGGTGGCCACCCACTAATTCCATACAGCCCAGCGGAGGAAGCTCTTCAAACCTCATAAAAGGGTCACACAGTTTGGACACTTCTTTGCACTTTAAGACCTTATTGCTGCATTCTATCTGCTCCATTGCTTTCTATAACAAAAGGCTAGTGGGCACCAGAGTGCACAGAATACTGCACCTGGAATCAGGAAGCCCAAGTTCAGATCCTGTCTCAGACACTTAACCCTGTGACTCTGGGCAAGGCATGATCTCTCTGCCTCCCTCAGTCTCCTCATTTGTAACATGGGGATAATAATAGAACCTACAGGGATGCTATGTGAACCAAATGAGGTAAAAACTGCTAAAGAATGTCGCAAATCTTAAAGCATAATATAAATGATGGTGATGTAGTAACTTCATTGGTTGAGATGACAAAAATTTTGTGAGCAGGGTGTCCTGATCAGCTCCCTCCATCACACTTGTAATTCAGTGTTTTCTGCGTATCACTAACAAGTCTTCTATCATGGCCCAGATTTAGAGACCGAAGGTTCAGAATGTCATTTTTGAACTTTAATGGCATTAGGCTAGCAAAAACAAAACACAAATAGCCACCACCACAACAAAAAAGAACACAGACTAAGATTCAATGCTACCACCAAAGTAGGAGTCTATGAATGTCACTTAATCCATCATTAAAAATAAAAGCAATGGCTGGATATGAAGCTGTACGAAAAAATGTAGATTTTTAAGAGAAAGAAATTATGTTCAATTAAAAAAAAGATATTGCTTTAAAAATGTTCCAGTTTCAGGATATATCTGCTTGTCACTTTCAGAGTCACGATTGCAAAAGCCTTTCTCATCCACTCGGTCCCCATGTGGAACCTCTTCACACTCAGGCTGATCCTCACACAATGGACATGAGCATGCTCACACTTGCAGGCTTTCCAGTCTTGGAGATCCTGACAAATACTAAGTTCAACTAGGGAAAGGAAGAATCAATAACATAAAATGATGTCCATTAGCTGATGAGCATTTCCTTTCACTGCCTTTTGGTCCCAGAAGCAGCATGGTGTAGACAGAGAGCTGGCCTCAAGGACAGGGAGACCTGGGTTCAAGAACCATGCCAAATACATGCTGGATGTGACACCTTTGGCAAGTCATTTAAACAACTGTGATAGAAGCCAACTCTCTATGACTCTAAGCTGCATAAAAAAGCATGGACCTGTATCAATAGAAGGAGCTCTCTATACCACTGAAATCAAAGGTCTAGGTCATAACCTTATCACTAACTTTTATCCAGATGAATACGTGAATGGGTATCATGAATAATACTGTTAAAATGTGAAAAAGATAAGTCACTGACCTCAGTACGATGGGCTCCAGTGCCTGAGAAGCGAGCCTTTCAAACATTCTCTGGAGGGGTGGGTGCAGAGAGTGGTCTTCATCAGCCAGGGCAGCACTGCATCTTTGTAAAAGGCGGGCGTGAAGCCCGGCTTCACACATCACTTGTTGGTTTCTCTCTGTATGTACCAGGGATTGCAAAATATTCGCCACGGCAAGCTGAAGGTCCAAAGCATGCTGGTGCAGAAACACAAAAGCATTCCACAACATCATCCTTACAAAATCAAATATCAGTACAGTTTTTTATTTGTTCCAATTTCACAATGTCCTTTATTATGATATCTCCATATGCCTATGACAAATTTCTGACATTTCCTACATGAGTTCAAGGAGGCACTAAGTGAATGCACTAAGTTTATATGACAATTCAGGAGACAGTGCTGTGAACCCAGTATCCCATTCTAACAGGAAGCGTATCCAGCTTCCCCATTTGTCCTGCATATTGTTAATATCAAATGACACTAATCAGCAAGAAAGCATTTGTGAAACACATGCTATGTGTCAGCCACTGTGTTTAGTGCTGGGGATATCAAATAAAAAATGAAATTAGCAATCCCTGCACCCAAGGAACTATATTCTAGCAAGGGAGACAACACACATCAAAAATAACGGGATAATTTGAGGCAGTAAAGCAACAGCAGTCAGGGGGTGGAATCAGGGTATACCTGGAGCAGAATTTTGAAGCAAACAAGGAATTACATGAGGATGAGAAGTGGTAGTGCCCTGCAGGCATGGTGGATGCAGTGCAAAGGTGGAGAGAGGGAAGGAAGAACAGGATGGTCAGGGTGACTAGATCACAAAGTTTGGGAAGGGTCAGAAAAGTGGCATATGGTTGTGGGATAAAGAGCTTTAAAAGTCACAAGGAGGGACTTTAAAAGTCACAAGGAGGGACTTTAAAAGTCACAAGGAGGGACTAGTGGGTCGCATGGCTACCAACAGTTCCAGACACTTTCTACCCTCCTCATGGCCTCTCAAATTGCCATAAAACAGGAATTAGGAGCAAAAGACAAAAACCATTTCAGCTATTGCCACAGTCTGGAATAGGAGCCCCAGTGAGGCAAAAACTCAGATCAACTGAAAACAAAAAAATCTAATCACTAATGTGTATTGTGCTAGTATAGAACCCACCCCCAACTACACACACACCTGGCACTGGTAACACAAGTCAATCGATGAACTCACAAGGACCCCAAGATAGTCCATATACTTCCCTGGGATGCAGACAAACAAAATGGGTCTGGCTGCAGGGCCAAAAGACTTTGCTGCAACAGATCAGTCAGAGAGCTGAGGAAGGAAAGGACTAGAGCAGGGCCCATCCTGTATGGAACTCCTCTAAGCCTGAGGAAAGGGCCCAAATCTTGTTCTGTCACCTTCCAACTCATCTGAGTTAGAGATGGAGGAGGGCAAACTGGAAACTCCCCAGAAGAGGAGGAGTCTGAGAGAGCTTTCAGGCCCAGTCATAGGGAAATGCTCACTGAAGGGGAAGGATTCAGAACATGAATGATAGGAGAACAGAAGGAAAAAAGACAAAAATGATAAACTATCTTGGGAGGAAGAAAACTCAATTAAAAACCTGAGAAGAGACTATAACCTCAAGTTCAGCTAAACAAATTCAGCTAGCTATGATTAAATATTGAAAAATAAATATTGAAAATGATTTAACCCTCCATGAGGCACAGAATCTTGTTGATTCCCAAGTTAGTCTGGAACTACAGCTGGATGTTTCTGAATAATTTAAAAGAGAAATAAATAAAAGAGAAATAAAAGAAAAAATTTCGCAAAAGCAAAATTTTTGGCATGCACAAAAAAAAAATGAGCAGAAATAAAAACCTTGAATCCACAGTAGCACATATCAAAAAAGGGGGGAAAAAAGAGCCAATTGGAAATGCAATACAGAAAAGTGAGGAGAACCTAGAAGGAGAAAAGTAAAAACCAGTAATGTTAAAAGAAAACATGGTATCCATACAAGCAACATATGTTGATCCCAGAAGAACAAAAAAAGCAAGAAACAAAAAAAAACCCCAAAACCTGAACACCATGGTGCAAGAAACAAAATGAGAAAACTATTCAGAACTTCTAAACACAGAAGACAAAATACATACACACACATACACACTCACTGCTTCCAGAAAAAAAAAAAGCCCATGCTACAAAATCCAAGAAACATAGTGGTTAAATTGAACAACTCTTAAGGTCAAACATTAAATTCTGCAAGTGACCAGGAGAAAGACTTTTAAATATAAAGGAAAGGAAATTCAAAAAGACTCAAGACTATGCAGGACTTAAGAAACCACAGGAGAGAATATTACAAAAAGCAAAGAATTAAATTTAAAACAGGCTTCTGAAGCATTCCTACAAATGACAAATTTGTTTTCCTGCAAATAACAGACAAATAGTTTTCCTGCAAATAACAAAAAAATCTGCAAATTTCCAGACAAATAGTTTTCCTGCAAATAACAAAAAAATGCAAGAAGAGTAAACAAACAAAGCATACAAAGAAGGCACAAAAGATGGAATTAATTACCCCAGAGGGAGAAAAGGAGGAAAGTAAAAAACAAAAATAGAGACAGACATTTATTGAGTTAACAACAAAAACAATGAGAAAAAGAGATATTTTTCTAATAAGACACAAATAAGTGTGAAAGCATTTTCACCCTTTCACAAAGCTGAGAGTAAAAATAAAACAGAAGAAGTACTAGTGGAGAAACAGGCTTGAAATATCATGGATTAAAAACCTCAGTACTTGGCCATAAGTGAATCGATGTTTTGGTGCAATGGGAAAGTCCTTAAAAGAGGAGAGGGAAGAGGAAAAATAAAGGGGAATATATAATGTACCACACTCAAGACAAGGATTCAAAATGAAAGAGAAAAATCACTTCTGTGATTTCTGAGGAAGAAGACTCACAGGAGAAAGGGTGTGAGAGAAGGTTCCACTGAAGTTTGTTATCATGGGGTAAGTAAGACATTCTATAAATGGAAATGTTACAATAAGCATACTTTTAAAAATTAACAGCATTTTTACAAAAATAGCAACATTTATGTGGAAAGGGAAAATTCCACTCCAAGTGTCAAGAAGTGGATGTATGCACTGGGAAAAACAGATTAGGAAAAAACAAAAGATAGCAATAAAATGCATTTTAAAATTAAAAGTAAATAAAATATTTGGGGATCAATCCCCCAAAATTGATAAAATAGCTGTAAGTATTCAGTTATAAATTACTCTGTAAAGAAAGAGAGGACAATTTAAATAGATGGAAAAATATTAATTTAATAAAAATGACATTACTACTAGGGAATTTACAATTTAAATACTATGGAACCAAATTTAAAGAGGGATACTTTATAGAACTTGATAAATTTAGAAGCATAAAAAACCTAGAATATCAAGGGGGAGGCTTAAAGGGGGAATAGCATGCCTAGATATAATTATATTATAAAGTAGCAGCCATCAAACCAACTGGCATTAATTTTAAAAAGAGAGAGGCAGATGAATAAAACAGACTAGACAAAGGAAAACAGAAACAATGAAACTCAATAACCTAATATTCTATAAACCAGAAAACACAAATTATTTAGGAAACCTCACTATTTGATAAAAACTGGAAAACAGTCTGGCATAAATTAGACTTAGGACCTCCATCTAAAGCCCCTGGGGGAACTGAGCAGCAGATCTGAATCTCAGTTCTGAATGGTGGCTAGGCCCTAGGAACCCTCCATCTAAAGGCCCTGGGGGAATTGAAGAGCTGATCTGAATCTCAGCCCTGAGCAAGGCTCTGGGGTGAGGAGGAGCTCTGGTTTGGTGGAGCTGAAGGCAGTTGTGGAGAGGAATTCTACTCTCAGATTCTGGGCAGAAAAGTTTTTGGTTGCTCCCAACCAGTGCACAGGCCAGGAGAGGAGTTAACTTCTCTCTCTTGATTGTGCCACGCTGGAGGAACTGAGAACTTACAGGTACCCAGAGCAGACCCTTCTCTTGACAAAGAACTCAAAAGTCAAATAACTGACTGAGAAAATGCCCCAAAAAGGGAGAAAAAAGTAAGAATATGGAAGGTTACTTTCTTGGGGAACAAAAATTTTCTTCCATCCTTTCAGATGAGGAAAAGCAATGCATATCATCAGAGGAAGTCAAGGCTTCTGCATCCAAAACCTCCAAAATAAATATGCAGTGGTCTCAGGCCATGGAAGAGCTCAAAAAAGGATTTTGAAAATCAAGTATGGCAGGTGGAGGAAAAATTGGGAAGAGAATGAGAGTGATGCAAGAAAATCATGAAAAGCAAGTCAACAGCTTACTAAAGGAGACCCAAAAAATGATGAAGAAAATAACACCTTGAAAAATAGGCTAACTCAATTTGCAAAAGAGGTCTAAAAACTCAAAGAGGAGAAAAATGCTTTAAAAAGCAGAATTAGCCAAATGGAAAAGGAGGTTCAAAAGCTCACTGAAGAAAATAGTTCTTTAAAAATTAGAATGGAGCAGGTAGAAGCTAATGACTTTATGAGAAACCAAGAAATTATACAACAAAACTACAAGAATGAAAAAAATAGAAGATAATGTGACATATCTCACTGGAAAATAGATCTAGGAGAGACAATTTAAAAATTATGGGACTACCTGAAAGCCATGATCAAAAAAAGAGCGTAGACACCATCTTTCATGAAATTATCAAGGAAAATTGCCCTGATATTCCAGAACCAGAGAGCAAAATAAATATTGAAAGAATCCACCAATCACCTCCTGAAAGAGATCCAAAAAGAGAAACTCCTAGGAATATTGCAACCAAATTCCAGAATTCCCAGGTCAAGGAGAAAATACTGCAAGCAGCTAGAAAAAAACAATTCAAGGACTGTGGAAATACAATCAGGATAACACAAGATCTAGCAGCTTCTACATTAAGGGACTGAAGGGCTTGGAATGTGATATTTCAGAAGTCAAAGGAACTAGGATTAAAACCAAGAATCACTTACCCAGCAAAACTGAATATAATACTTCAGGGGAAAAAAAAGATCATTCAATGAAATAGAGGACTTTCAAGCATTCTTGATGAAAAGAGCAGAACTGAAGAGAAAATCTGACTGTCAAACACAAGAATTAAGAGAAGCATGAAAAGGTAAACAGGAAAGAGAAATCATAAAGGACTTTCTAAAGTTGAACTGTTTACATTCCTACATGGAAAGATAATATTTGTAACTCTTGAGATTTTTGTCAGTATTTGGGTAGTTGGAGGGATGATACATACACATACACACACACACACACATACACACACAGCACAAGGTGAGTTAAATAAGAAGGGATGATATCTAAAAAAATAAAATTAAGGGGTGAAAGAGGAATATATTGGGAAGAGAAAGGGAGAAATGGAATGGGGCAAATTATCTCCCATAAGAGGCAAGTAAAAGATTTTTCAATGAAGGAGAAAAGGGAGGAGGTGAAAGGGAAAAAAGTGAAGCCTACTCTCTTCACATTTGGCTTAAGGAGGGAATAACATGCTCACTCAATTTGGTATGAAAATCTGTCACAGTAAAGTAGGGGAGAAGGGAATAAGTGGGGTGAGAGGGATGATAGAAGGGAGGGCAAATGGGAGGAGGGAGTAATTAGAAGTAAATACTTTTGGGGAGGGACAAGGTCAAAAGAGAGAATGGAATAAATGGGGGGCAGGACAAGATGGAAAAAAATATAGTTAGTCTTATACAACATGACTACTATGGGAGTCTTTTGCAAAACTACACATGTATAGCTTATATTGAATTGTTTGCCTTCTCAGTGGGGATGGGTGGGGAACGAGGAAGGGAGAGAAGTTGGAATGCAAAGCACTAGGAACAGATGTTGAGAACTGTTTTTGCATACAACTGGGAAATAAGAAATACAGGTAATAGGGTATAGAAATCTATCTTGCCCTACAAGAAAAGAGAGAAGATGAGGATAAGGGAAGGAAGGGGTCTGACAGAAGAGAGGACATATTAAGGGAAGAAGTAATCAGAATGCAAGGCATTATGGAGTGAGGGGAGAGATGGGGAGTAAATTTGAAACTCAAAATTTTGTGGAAATGAATGCTGAAAACTAAAAATAAATATTAAAAATAAATAAGTAGATAAATAAATCAGACTTAGACTAATAACTCATGTCACATTTCACAAAGCATTCTAAATGAATATGTGATCTTAGTATTATAAAATATTAGAAGAGAAGCAGATCATCAGCTATAGGAAGGTGCTACATTATTAACCAAACAAAGAATGATAGAGGCAATTATAAAAGCTAAAATAGATAATCTGGCTTACATGAAACTGAAAATCTTCTGTACATACAAAATTAATACACTTGAGATAAAATGGGAAGGGGTTAAATGGGAAAAAATCATATCAAATTTCTCTTATGAGTGTTTGGTATCCAATATACACATACTTATTTACATATGACACAAAGATTTTTTTTATTGGAAAAAAAAACACCAGAATCCATTCACCAATAGATAAGTTGTCAAAGGATATGAACAAATTATTCTTGAAAGAATGGTAAACTATTAACAAACATATGAAAGAATTCTCCAAATCCCCAATAAGAGAAATGCAGGTAAAAATACTCTTGAATTTCACCTTACATCCTGCTGTCAAAAATGAAAAAAAAACCCAGGGATAATCAATATTGGAGGAGTGGAGGGAAAATAGGCATTGCTGGTGAAGCTGTGAATGAGTACAACAAATCTGGAAAATGATTTGGATTTAAAGCAAATAAAAAATTAAAATGTCCAGAAGATGAGATAAACATGCCCATATACACCAAAATATTTAAACTATTACTTTCTAGCAAAAAAAGAAAAAAGAAACAAAGTAGATGCCCATTTATTGATGAATGGCTAAAAGACTGTGGCACATGGATGTTATGGAGTACTGCTGTGCTACAAGAAATGGCTAATGTGTTAGAGACCTGACTGAAATGTACAACAACACATGTCATTCCCCAATTGATAAATGGTCAAAGGATATGAACAGGCAGTTTTCAGAGGAAGAAATTAAAGATATCTACAATCATAAGAAAAAATGCTCTAAATCACTTTTCATTAGACAGATACAAATCAAAACAACTCTGAGGTCCCAAATCACACCTATTAGATTGACAAACATGACAGAACAGGAAAACGATAAATGTTGGAGAGGATGTGGGAGAGTTGGAACACATTCATTGTTGGTGGAGCTCATCCAACCATTCTGGAGAGTGGTTTAGAACTATGCCCAAAAGGCTACAAAAATGTGTATACCCTTTGACCCAGCAATATCACTACTAGGAGTGTATCCCCCAAGAGATCATAAAAATGGGAAAGGGTCCCACATGTACAAAAATATTTACAGCAGCTCTCTTTGTGGTGGCCAAGAACTGCAAATCAAGGTGATGTCCATCAATTGGGGAATGGCTGAATAAATTATGGTATATGAATGTAATGGAGTACTATTGCGCCATAAGAAATGATGAACAAGAAGACATCAGAGAGGCCTGGATGGACTTATATGATCTGATGCTGAGTGAAAGGAGCAGAACCAGGAGAACTTTGTGCACAGCAATGACCACGGTGTGCGAGAGTTTTTTCTGGCAGACTTGGAACTTCATAACAACGCAAGAACTTAAAAAAAAAATTCCCAATGGTCTTCTAAGGCAAAATGCCTTCCACACTCAGAGAAAGAACTATGGAATTCATTCGCAGAATGTAGCAGATCATATGTGTGTGTGTGGGGGGGGGGTATTACATTTTGATTTGGTATATGATTTCTTCCATTTATTTTAGTTTGTCTACACAGCATGACTACAGTGAAAATGTATTCAATAGGAAAGTATGTGTAGATCCTATATAGAATTGTACGCTGTCTTGGGGAGGGAGGGGGTGGGGGGGTATGTAGGGGGAAAAAATGTTAAGTTTTATGGTAGTGACTGTAGAACAGTAAAAATAAAATTTAAAAAAAAAGAAATGGCCAATGCGATAAATACTAATGATAAAAGCATGGAAAGAACTACATGAACTGACGAAAAGTGAAGAGGGCAGAACTAAAAAAACAACATACAAAGTGACTACAACAATGTAAGAGGAAAGACAAACTCTCCCGCACCAAAAGCATTCGCACTTTACCAGAGATGGCTCAAAACAAGAACTACAGAAGACACTCTCACAGCATCCCTTTCCAGAGGGGGAGGACATCCACGAATATGGTTCAATGAATGTATTTTTAGGATTTTTTTTTGATGGATTGCGGAATTATGCTGATTTTTCTTCCCCCATTCCCATCTCATTTTTTTCCCTTAAAAATATTCTTATATGGGATGGTTCTCTGGGAAGGGGAAGGAGGATATTGGGGAAAATTATAGTGATATAAAAAACAAATACCATAAATGAAAACGTTTTCAAAGCTAAATAGAGCAGGGCATATTTGACCCTAGAAGCAATGGGGAGCCACTGAAGCTTAATGAATAGCAGGGTGACATAGTCAGACAAGAACTTTAGGAAAATGACTTTGGCAGTGAGTGGGATAGACTTAGTGAAGACTCCTCAGATTGTAATTTTTCTCCCAGGGGTGAGGTAAGGCCTAAAGGCTCAAGGTTACAATATTTTTAGAATAGAATAGTTCCATATAAGGATATAAAACTGTGTAGTGTATTAGGGTCTCAATGATTGGACAAAACTTACATAATTCCTCGATGTCTTCATTTCAAAAGGGATTGGTTAGATTTCGTGTCTAGAATGTAAGACCATATTCTCAGCTAATGAGGATAATGGTCAGTGGCGGGGAGGAGGGACTTGCGTTAGGGTCTATATAAATCACTGTCCTGTTCTTTGTCTTCGGCTTTCCTACTCCTACAGGTGAGCCCCGCTTCTCGAGAATCGAATAAATCACTTTTCTGTCATCACCTTGAGAGGCCTCTGAGTAATTGATTTATGTAGGGACCTGAGCCATCCCACACAGCAGCTATTGGGAAGAGAAACTGAAGAGGAGAGAAGATTAAGGCAGGAACCCCAATTAGGAGATAGCTGCAATTACTCTGGTGAGGAGTGGTTGAAGGCCTGAACTAAGGTGGTGAGTACAGAAAAGGGGACAGACATGAAAGAGATACAGGCACAAACAATATAATTTGGCACTTGAATAGACATACTGCAAGAGAAAGAGTGAGGATTTAAGGATAAACCCAAGGTTTTAAACCTAGATGATTAGGATGAGTGGTACCTACAACACAGATAGGGAAGGGTGGAAGGGGAGAGTATCTGAGTACCTGAATTAATGACTACACACTAAGCAGAACTGCAAAGATAATCTTGCACATGGCTTGTACAGAAAAACAGGACAGTCATCAAATTACTGTCTTTGGTGTTGGATGAAGGAAGCTGGAATACTATTATGCATTGGTGTGT
Organism: Notamacropus eugenii; assembly: GCF_028372415.1. Taxonomy (NCBI): domain Eukaryota; kingdom Metazoa; phylum Chordata; class Mammalia; order Diprotodontia; family Macropodidae; genus Notamacropus; species Notamacropus eugenii. The sequence continues at coordinate 144,854,192 of NC_092878.1, forward strand.
TACATGGTCCTTTGAATGCCGTGAAAATGCAAAATCTCCTCTTGCTTTGGTTATCCTGTATAGGGTTTGAGGCAGTTTTTACAATTCTGAATTATACCTTGTCCATTAATCAGAATCGGTCACATCAATTAGTTTGATGAATACTAGGATAATCTGTTTCCCATTTTAAAAAATATCTCTGACTTTTTGATAAATTTTTATAAAAAGCACATTATTGCTTTAATTTTTTACATTATCTATATTTCCTAATGCTTACCTCCCCTGCTGGCCTCCCAAAGGAGCCGTCCCTTATTAATATAGGGAGGAGAAGGAAGGAAGAAAGAAAGAGTTCAGCGAAACTAATGAATGTATCAAAAATTATGATATTATCCATAATGTCTCACTCTTACAGACCCTTCCCTGCACACCCCCACCCCCCAATCTCTGGAAGAATTAAAAGTGCTTTCTCTTCTCTCCTCTTTGGGACCAAGCTTGCATATTATACTCTCATAGTTACATGCATATAAACACTATGTATACTGTTTTCCTGATTCTATTTAGGTTACTTTGTATCACTTCAAGTAAGGTTTCTCAGTGCTCTCTCTTGTTAACCATTTTTTAGAGCACAGTAATATTCCTTTACATTCCTGGACCATCGTTATGACAAAAAAGTGCTATTGCTATCAATAATTCTGCAGAGGTGAGGCCTTTATTTTATTGAAATATTCTGTGTAGCACATGCATACTGTGGTCATATTCTTAAGTATCTGAGCTAATTCCAAATTAATTTTGGAATGGTTAGACAACTTTCATCCAGGCCAGTAGAGATTAATGCGTATCTTTCTGTAACTTCTCCAACACTGACTATTCTGATATTCTGTCATCTTTGGTATAATGGCATATTATGTGTAAGTTAAAACCCCAGTTGTTTTGATTTACATTCTCATTATTCTGAGTGATTTGAAATACTATTTCATGCTTGTTTATTAATAGCTTGTAAACCTTCTTTTAAAAACTGTTTGTTTCTATTCGTTGACCATCTATCTACTGGAGAATGACTTTCACTAACATATTCCTGTTAGTTGCCTACATAACTCCAATATCAGAGATAAATTATAGCTAAAAATTTTTCCCTATTAACAACTTACTTGGCCTTATGCCAGCCGCATTATTTTTCAAGATTTTTCCATTTTCAGTAACCAAAATTATAAAAATAACAGATGACAGGTCATAAGACAAAGAGAGTTCTTGACAGAAGAAATAGATAAACATCTTTGACATATGGAGTGAATTCCCATAGCAATTTTTTGAATGTACATTGATAAAAGTCACACAAATGAGCAGGCATGAAAAGCTTGTGATTCAAATTATTGGAAAGAACTCATGAAACAATGAAAACACAGATACATGTGTATAGTACCTTAAAAAAAGTAATCAAAAATACATATTTTCATCTGCATCCCTTAAGAATATATCCTCAAGGGGGGGGGGGGGAGCGGAGTCAAGATGGTGGAGTAGAAAGACATAGATACAAAGGCTCTCCCCACACAGCCCATAAAAAACCTGTAGAGAGGGACTCTCAACAAATTGTGGAGCAGCAGAAGTGGAGAACAACAGAGTGGAGGAGATTTCCAGCCCAGGGTGACCTGAGAGGCCCACGGGAAATGTCTGCTGCAAGGGTCATGGAGCGGAGCCCAGCCCAGCCTTGGCCGGGTGGCTAGGCTTGACAACAGCCCTTGGGAGCGGAATCTCCAGTCGCAAATCCCCAATCCGAGCACCTGCAGTTCCCAGATCCCTCAACCCCCAGGCGCCAAAGGTCAGTGACAGGATTTTTTCAGCTGGCCAGGAAGGGAGAAGGACCTTCCCATAGCTCCACCAGCAGGCGGCAGCCACAGAGGCTGCACAGCAGCCCGTACTGACCGCTCCATTGTTTGAGTGTAAAAATCCCGGGGGTCACTGAAGAGCTGAGTCTTACCTCAGCCCTGAGTAAAGGCCCTCAGGCAGCTAGTCTTTGTCTCACACTGAATGGCGGCCCTGCTCATCCAGCTTATCTGAAAATCAGCCCCCAGTGCTGACTTGGTGGAACTGGAGGCCAGGTGGCTTTGGAGAAGAAACTCTGCTAAGATTCTGGGCACAAAAATTCCTCTCTGCACCCAGACCAGTACACACTTGATCGTGTCACCTTGGAGGAACTGAGATCTCACAGATTCCCAGAGTATATCCTACTCTTGACAAAGGACCCAAAAGTCAACTGGTTAGGAAAAATGCCCAAAAAAGGGAAAAAAAATAAGACTATAGAAGGTTACTTTCTTCGTGAACAGATATCTTCTCCCATCCTTTTGGATGAGGAAGAACAATGCTTACTATCAGGGAAAGACACAAAAGTCAAGGCTTCTATATCCCAAACATCCAAAATAAATATTCAATGGGCTCAGGCCATGGAAGAGCTCAAAAAGGATTTTGAAAATCAAGTAAGAGAGGTGGAGGAAAAACTGGGAAGAGAAATGAGAGAGATGCAAGAAAAGCATGAAAAGCAGGTCAAGAATATATCCTCAAGGAAGGATTCAACTGGACAAAACTATTTGTAACAACACTTTTTGTTTTTGCAAAGAATGAAAGACAAAATGGAGGCCCATCACTGGGGAATTGCTTATGGCACAAATATCATTGTGCCATTAGAAATGATGAAAGTCAGATTTAGAGGATGCTAGGAAGACATGCAAGAGCCAATAAGTAGATCCTAGAAAGCAATATATTCTATGAGTATGACTACAACAATGAAAATGGAAAGAACAAAACTGACGATGATATAACTGAAGGCCACATAAGCTTTGCCACAGATAAAGGTTAAGAAAATGCTAAACACTGCCGTAAAAAAAAAAAAAATACGTATCATTGGCAAGACTTTTCAAACAAACACTGGTATACTGATTATTTTTTAAAAGGGTTGTGTTTTGTTTTGTTTTATTTTTTTTGAAGTGCTTGCAACTTATAAATGCCAATCTGACTGATTAGCATTTCTGTATGTCAAACAAGATTGAGGAGTCAGTTGATTTTGCTGCACTTTCCCCTCCCTGCCCCATTTCTCTTTTAATCTTTGTTATGAGGGGTAGGCTTCTGTGAATAGGAATAAGGATGGGATGTGAAGTTGATTTAAAAATAAAGGATATAAAAAAATAATTTAATCCTTAGCTATAGCTATGACAGATACTTGATCTGACTCATTTGAAAGTTTTTATGGTATGACCTTTAACATTCAGATCATATAATGATGTTGAGTTCACTATAACTTAAAAATGTTGGTCTAAAACTAACAGTTATTATCAGACTGCTTTCAATTTTTCCTAATAATTTTTTCAGTAGGAACTATCTTCATAGGTAAAGTGGTGTTTATGAAAATTACTTAAGACAAAATCAAATTAATTAATATACAACAAAACATGGAACTTTTAAAATTTTGAAAAGTACAATATGCTCCCCTTTTGCTGTAATCCCTTATTCTGCACATGATTTGGCATGAAGTTAAAGATTTTGGTACATATTCTTTAATTCTTCAGTAAAACACACACACACACACACACGTATACACTTTTAAAAGTGTACCTTTGAAGAATTATCCATTTTTCCAAGTCTCACCTTATCACCCACAGATTTTCAATGAAGCAAAACCAATTTCCAAGGCCATTAAAGCACTCTTACCACAATCTTGGATAAATTTCTTCATCTTTCATGATGTGTGGAATGGTTAAATGTCATGCTAAATCAGTCCATTTTGGGGGGATTTCTGTAATTCCAGAATAATTATGCTTCCAGTATATCAACTTATGTATCAGAATTCATTGTTCAATGGAGACAGGAATTCCAAACAGAACTACAAGTTTAAGACAACAATAATACCAAACATAGTCTGAAGAAAATGCCTACTTCTCACAGGCTCACTTGGATTCCTTTCTGGCCAAGTCTTGGCATAGTTTTGAATGAAAAAGTTAATTTCATCAGTAAAATTTTTTGCAATCCTAAGTATTCTAGCGTTTGTATAGTCTTGCTGACGATATAACTTTTCTTCATAGAAAGTCAGCTGTTGTTTTGCTGGTCTTGTTTTGCCAAACTACAAGAAGTCCACAGTACAATGTGGAAGGACCAACAACAGACCCTATAATCTCTAGGTCCCTCTAAAGTTCTTTGCTTTTTTTTTAATTTGTCCTGCAACAATAGTTGGTCATTCTTCCAATTGTTCTTCATTTTCAACCAAAAATTCCTTTGGCCTTCAATGGGAATGATCCTGTTTCACTGTGGACTTTAATGTTCATATTTCCTGACATCAACAGCTGTTGCAATACCTACCAGTCACTGGAGCATATTCTTTAAGAGCTACAATTTTTATCTGCTTGAAGCAATATCCATTCTTTTTCCTTAACATTTTTTAGAGTTTTGAGTTCCATATCCTATTCCTCCCTTCCTTCCTCCACTCTCCCAGAAGAGTAAGTAATCAGATATAGCTTATATATGTGCAATTTTGTAAAACATTTCTGTATTAGTCACTTTATATAAGAGGATCAAATAAAAGAAAAAAATGAAAGAAAAAGTGAAAAATAACATGCTTTAGTCAGTATTCAAACAATATCAGTCCTTTCTCTGGAGGTGGAGAGAATGCTTCACATTAGTCCTTTGGAATTGTCTTTGATCACTGTATTGCTGAGAACAGAGAAATCATTCACAGTTGATCACTGCACAATACTGTTACAGTGAACTGTGCAACCGTTCATGTAAATCTTTCTGAAATCATTCTGCTTGTCATTTCTTACAGCACAATAACATTTCATTACAATCAAATACCACAGCTTGTTTAGTCATTCTCTAATTTGATTTCTAATTCTTAGCCAGCACAAAAACAGCTGCTATAAACATTTTTGCACAAATAGATCCTTTCCCCTTTTTTTGGATGTCTTTCAGATATAGACCTAGTAGTAGTATTGCTGGATCAAAGAGCATGTACAGTTTAATAACTCTTTGCACATAGTTCCAAATTGTTCTCCAAAATGGTTGTATTAGTTCACAACTCCACTAACAATGCATTAATGTTCCAGTTTTCCCATATCCTCTCCAACATAACATTTTCCTTTTTTGTCATATTAATCATTCTGATGGACACTTGAAGTTGTTTTAACTGACAATTTTCTGATCAATAGTGATTTAGGGAAGCATTTCTTAAACTGGGTCATGACCCAATCTGGGTCACAGACCAATGGAATAGATTATGGGGTTGCGACCCACAGTTTAAGAAGCGCTAAAGGGGTTGTGAGTGGAAAAAATCTAAGAAACCCTGATTAAGAGTATTTTTTTTTCATGTGACTATAGATAGCTGTTCTAATTCCTTTTAATTTCTTTTAATTCTCTTATTGCAACAGCTAACATTTCTAGCACAATATTAAATAACAGAGATGAATGGGCATCCTTCACCCTGATTGTCTTGAGAAAGCTTCTAGTTTATTCCCATTACAGATAATGGTTGCTGATGGCTTTAGATAAACATTACTTCTGATTTTAAGGTAAGCTCCGTTTACTCCTATGCTCTCTAATGTTTTTAATAGGAATGGGTGCTGTATTGTTTCAAAGGCTTTTTCTGTATCTACTGAGATAATCATATGATTTCTACTGGTGTTGCTATTTATATGGTCAATTATGCTGATAGCTTTCCTAATACTAAACCAGCCCTGCACTCCTGGTATAAATCCCACCTGGTCACAGTGTATGATCTTTGTGATACGTTGCTATAATCTCTTTGTTAGTATTTTATTTCCTGCCAAATTCACTGATTTGCTTTTTCTCTATTTTATTGATGTATGCAATTAGATATATAAACTTTCCCCTAAGCACCATTCTGGCTGCATCCCATAAATTTTGGTATGTTGTCTCATCATTTTATTTAATGAAATTATTATTTCTATGATTTGTTCTTTCACCCACTTGTTTTTTAGGAAGAGATTATTTAATTTCCCAATTAATACTTAATCTCTCTTCCTTTTGTCCATTATTGAATGTAATTTTTATTGCATTATGATCTGAAAAGGATGCGCTTAGTTACTATTTTTGCTTTTCTGCATTTGGTTGTGAGGTTTATATGTCCTAATACGAAGTAAATTTTTGTATAGGTGCCATGTACTACTGATTCCTTTCTATTCACATTCAATTTTCTCCAGAGAGCTCTCATACCCAGAATTTTCTTCACTTCCTTAACTTCTTTCTTGTTTATTTTTTGGTTAGATTTATCTTGTTCTGAGAGGGGAAAATTAAGGTTCCCCCCAAGTATAAGTTTCATTATCTATTTTGTCCTGTAACTCATTCAACTTCTTAAAAAATTTAGATGCTATACCGTTAAGTACATATATGTTTAGTAATAATGACACTTCATTATTTATGAAAGCTTTCAGTAAGATAGAGCTTCCTTCTTTATCTCTTTTAATTAAATCTATTTTTGCTTTTACTTCATCTGAGATCATAACTGCTACCCCTGCTTTCTTTGACTCAGCAAAAGCATAATTGTTGCTATTGTTGTTATTGTAGGTTTGTCCTTCATTTTCAAAGACGACCATGACATCAAGGACCATCTCCCAACATCTTGGAGCCAGGGAAAGAAACAGATGCTCATTATAAGTTCAGTTAAGTTTGGAGAATCAATTATAAGGTATTGATTCACTTGACTGTCCTAATCTTCCTTCTGAGAAAGAATAATTTTTATCTGTCATTGCAGGACCCTTGAGGATGGGAGCCAATCAATCAACAAATACTCATTAAGAGCCTCCTATGTACCAGGCACCATGACAGGTGCTGGGTATACAAACACAGATGAAACAATCCCTGATCTCATACACAATACATACATACATACATATAGTTGTAATAATGTATGTGTGTGTAAATACATATATATGTATATATGTGTGTATATCTTTCTACCTATATACACATATCTCTCTATATAAAACTATATATCTGTATATAATTGTATATCTATATTTTTTCACTAGGCTCTTCTACAGACCCTATAGATACTGTTACTCTATCTCTAAGAGGCAAACAGAATAGTGAGGATGGTAGTTTTGATTAGTAATTTGAAGAGAGTTTAAACTGTCTTGCTTCTCCCTGTGGATTTAGAAAGAATTTGTGTTTTGTTGTTAATCTATGAGGATCTATATGGAATCTCTAGAGAAGACAGAGAAGAATGTGAGGATAATCTTCCTGGTTAAAGCTGTCTTAAATATGTTATAAAGATACCTCTATGAAAAGTCTATAAGGAGCTGGCAATTAAAAGTACATACTGGTAGACTTTCCAATGCTGACTGAAAAAAGAAGTAAGAAAAGGTACTAATCTAGTTTTGTAACTGAGAGAACAAATTTAACTGGCATGCTTAATAAATTTTATCCATTATCTCAAATGAGTTTAATCATGAAATAGGGTTTCTAGAAGTGAATGTAAGTCAACTACTATTATAATGAGGGTTTGAGCTCTGGCCATGATCTTCCTCAAAGAGATAATACTATAAATAAGTATATATTTGCTTTATTATTGATTTCAATTTATACAAAATTGTACGTGAGAAACCTCCACACATAGAATTGGGTAAGAGGGTTTCTTTTCCCACTGTATTAAATAAATAGTACTTGATCAATTGGGCTGAGGTTTCAGCTAATTGAAGAATTAATGAGAAAGAGGTTAAGATTGTATTGATTAGAATGAAAACACACAAGCGAATCCCTGGATGGTACAAGAATTCAGTTTGTTAAAAATAAATATGAGAATTAGTCGACTGGCAGGATAAGGGTGGTGACAAACAAGTGACAGCCATTCAACCATCCATCATGGCTACCATTGTGATTCCTAAAGGACAGATGTAACACTTTCACTTCCCTACTCAATACAATTCAGTGGTTCTCTATTAACTTTGAAGCAAATATAAATTTCTCTCTTTGGCTCTTAAGGTCCTTAACAACCTATCTTCCTAGACTAAATACACCATACTGTTGCCTTCATACTCACTATGTTTCAGCCAAATTACATGGCACTACATCTCTCAACTCCATCACTTTATATCTGCTATCTCCCATGACCAGCATGCATTCCATCTTCACCTCTGCCTCTTACAATCCCTACCTTACTTTAAGACTCAGCTCAAACACAAGAAAATGTGCAAATGGAAGCTTTTACATAGTATTAAGGCAAAATAGGGTGCATCAGACCCACTCCACCCTTTCTTCTCTGAATATATCACAACTTATGGAGCAAACATCACACTAAACTCCTCTGACCCTCTTGGGGACACACGATCCTTGAGGACAAGTGTTACAAAGCAATCTCCTTATTGACTGCTAAGGCCAAAAAGAGCTGCCCACTCTATAGACTTGAAAAGGGCAATTTCTGTTCTGATTCTCTTCTTCCACTCTCTCAGAACATGTGGCATGGGACTCTATCTGGGACATCCTGGCTTGAGTACATGTATCACAGATGACCAACAAAAAGAGGATGAGTCCAAGCAATGGCCTGTTTGCACGGTAGAATCAAGGTGAAGTTGAAATGCATATCTAACAGCCCCTACTACATGTTCCCCATTTTAATATTGCAATTACTAACCCCCTGTGAGAATATAATAGGAATTCTAGATTACTTTGTCATGTTTTAAGTCTTTACCAACACGCACTTAGGAGGCCTTGTGTTTTAACCATTTCTTGGTAATGGCTATGCTTACATTATCAACACTGTATGCTGAGTGCCCCTTCCTTTCCCTGTCGCTTTTGGGGAGCTCCTAGAAGTGAGCCTGATTTAAGTTTTAAATGATTGTATCTCTGAAGCTCTGATGTGGGAGAACAGAGGGAGACAGTATGAGAAAATAGTCCATCTCCTTTTTTTAGAGGAAAAGCTCTCCTAGAATTGAATCTAGTCCATGTGCTTAGACACGCTCAGTGAGAAAGAGTGACCCAGTCCTTTTGGGTCAATTCCAGTCCACTGTTACAATGGTATCTCAAAATATGAGTAATAGCTCAAGGTCCATATAAACAAATGAGAAAAACAGAATTAGTCTGGGTTATATAATATACTCATCACATTTCTTTTGGATTCCATTTACTACTAAGTAGGATTTACAAGAAGTTTCCACAATTACTGGCATGTCCAAAGTAAGTCACAGTTGGGAGTACAAACATCTATGCTACATTTGAGAAAAGCAGAATGGTCTTATAAAACACAACTGTCAGGGAGAATGTTTGTCTTATGGTTATAATACTTTGATAATACCCGCAAAATCGATAATTATGGCACAATGGAGAAAGGGCTTTTTCTTCAATGCAAAGGAACAAAAACATCAAAATTTAAGGCTCCTACTCATTTCCTTATGGGAGAGGTCAAGAAAAATAAAAAACTATTAATAAATAACTAATAACCCTAACCCTAACCCTAAATGATAAGACAATGGATTCTGCTCCATGCAAAAGAAGGAAGAAACCTAACGGAACACAGACAATGAAAGCATGAAAAAGATTTCATCTTGGAAAATATCTTGTTACACAGAAAGTAAAAATCTGTAGTGTAAGAAAGAAGAGTCTCTATGAATATTCTACCTTGGGTACTCAGAAAAAGCTAGCTACCAAGCCCATAAGTGTCACATGTGGCAGGAAAAAATGGGTGCAGCCAACATACAGGACCAGCAGGCACACAGTGTAAACATTACCTCAGAAAGGCAAGCAGGGAAAGATGGTGATTAATAAATGCCGACTGACTGATCACCCTATTGGCCACTTTCCACTTCACCCTACCACCCCTAACCCTCAACACCCATTTCACCTCATTCATGACATACATGAAGACACATCCTTACTTCTGGCTGTGACGTTGAGCCAACAGAGGATAAGAGGTCCAGCATGGCCAGCATGGCTCCAGGATGGATGACAACGGCATCAGAACTCTGGAGAGATGAAGCTGCTGGCTGTTGTTTCACATCAGCAACATTTTTGGAAGGGTACCCAGAGGGTGTTGAAACTGAATGATATGCATGCCTATGAAACAAGAAGAAAGCAGAATTTCATATCTACTTATAATGAAAACTTCTGGGTTTTTAAAAAAAATTTTTCTTTTATGTACTGTTATGCAAAAAGAAAAAGATCTATAACTTCAGATTTGGGTAGTGCCATCTCTGAAGGCTAAATTGCATTAAAATATTTATCATTAACTTTCAATTATTCAGGAATATGAACTCAGTGAATCTTTTAGACACTCATTTTTCCATTTACTTTTCCTATTGCAGCTATGTTATGAGTTAAGAGTAAGAGATGAAAACAAAGGGATTCAATACTCATACTAATAAATGCCTGTTGGAAGCTTGGATAAAAGGTTTGATGGGAGGAGGAAGTTAAACCAATTGCTAAAATAAGAATTCTTCTTTTCATGCTCTGTATCAATCTACTAGGTACCCAAAGGCAACCAAAATCAGTCAGTCTGTGAGTGCTCAATGAGGGTGATATTCTGTTTGCATCAAGAACTTGGCCAAGAGCTCACCCCCCTTGCATATTGCCCATCTTCCACTTGGAAGTGCTACCTAATGGGCACTCATGTTAGAGAGATAACTCAAACCAATGCAGCCTGACTACGTTTTGCATGCAACTTTCTCTCTGGTCACATCCTTCTCTTTCCAATAACCAATACAACTTAATATAGTGCTTCTGAAATTTGAGATTTCTATATTTTCTACTGATTCGATATTTTGGCACTGGAAAACAGGCAGTGGCTAAAGGCAATGGAACAGAAAGAGAAATGATTACTGGAGTCTGAAGCATTAGAAGTGCTCCCTTACAATGACTCTTTCTTGGAATTGTCTGTTGAAATCACCACTTCCCTCACAAGACAGCTGCAGATTAAATGATGCTTTAAATTCGATGATTTGTAAGCTGAGAGAGACAGAACCGGTGTTTTAACTGCTCCATGAAAGCATCATTCTTTTTAGAAATACTAAGAAAATGAATACTATTATAAATATTATAAATATTTAAATAAATATTATAATATTTAAATAAATATTATAATATTATAAATATTTAAATAAATATTATAAATAAATTAAACTTGTTTTCTCAAAGGTAAGTTCATCTTTGCCTCTGCTACCCCAACATCCCAATAAGTGTGTAGTTTTTTCCTCCTGATTCTTCAGCAATGTCTTCAAGAATTACTTTACTCCAAACTCATTACAGAGTAAGCTTGGAAATGGCTCAAAATCACATCATCACTTTCCACCCTAAACTTAAAATAAAAAACTGGAAACTCTCTTTATTCTATCAGAAGTACCCTCATCAGAATATACAGGACACTCCAACAAACTTGCAACCTTCATCTTCCAGCCCTAGTATTTCCAGAAGGGTCCTTTCTGCTCAGTTTTTTCCTGGTCAGTCTGAATGAATAAGGTAAGTAAAGTTATTAATCCACTCTCCTCTTAAAAGAGAATATGGCATTTAATCAGGTCACAAATTTTAGTATTTATAGAGTGGCATTTGCTAGTTTTTTCTTTCTAGTTCTTAGAAAAACTGATGCTTAACAAATACCACACACTCAAAGTATGAACGTCCCCACATGGTTAATGTGACTGAAGCAATACTAAAGGAGACATATGACAATTTGTCACTAGGGAGCTAAGTCTCCTGTCTTTGGAAATGAGAATAATGTGTTCTAGATCAAGTGATATTTTCAGAAGATCTTAAATTGATTTAATTTGCTAACATTTTGAAGATATTCTGACTATAATTAATAATAAAAACAACCTAAAAAGATAAAATGTTTTGACGTAACGACTAGAGGTAAAAAAGTTTTCCTCTCTAAATTCTGTTAAACAAAATGTTATACATATATACATACATGTATGTGTGTATACACACACACACACACATATTATAATTTCTGTTGAATGTGAAGCAGCATGGTATAGTTGACCTCAGTGGACAGTAAAACTTATGTTCAAATCCCACCTCAGACACATATTTGTTGTTACAAGGAGGAAGTTCATGTCATTTCTTGGTGTCTCAGATGATTCTTCTGCTGGTGGGAAGTTTGCACGCTGGGAACATACTGTACTAAAAGAGGCAGTGTAAGTGCAGTAGAAGGAACCTTGACTCTTGAATTAGGAGTTCTAGGTTCAAATCCCACTTCCAAGGCTTATTAGCTGTGGGACCTGGGGAAGTCACTTACCCTCCCTTGTTCTCAGTGTTGTCATCTGTAAAATGAGAGCCTTAAACTAACCTCTAAGGTTCCTTCTACCTCTAAATCCATAATCCTAAGTAAGATAGTAGCCACATCACGGTGTCAATGTGGACCCTGTTCTTTGTTTAGGTAGTGGCTAAGAGAGAGAATGATGCTCCAACCCTGCCTGTGATAAGCTTCACTTTTGACAAGAGGCATTAAATAACCCTTTACAGGTAGGAATAAGACATTATCTTTCCCTCCCAAAAAAGAAGTTTAATTATTAAATTTCACTGAAAATGCAATCCACTACAGTATTTTCTTCAATTAAAGTATGTTATTAGTCTTACAATTCAATTAAAAGTAACCAAAAATTTTAAAGTCTTTGGTATCCAACTATACAATTTCACAGACCACCGCTCTATCAGAATATTTTAATCTAGGATGTTCACTCTTGGTGCAGATAATTCTTTAAAAGTAACTACCATTCAAAATGTGGAAAAGAGAAAACCCTCTTGTGCAATTTACTTCCAATTATTAAAATGAATATGTGTTGTATCATTCACTGTAAGAAAAGAATACCCATTAGATAAAAGTACTTTAAGTCAATCCAGTTAAGGTTGCTGAACTCAAAGGATTTCAATTTGTGTTTGTTTTTTTTTTAATTGCAGTAACATTTCAAGCAAAGAGAAGCTTCACTATCACCTTAAAACAAATAAAAAAATTTCATAAGATTATTCCAACCTAGAATGCAGTTTAGACAAGAGGTCTGAAGTTCCTGAGACTTAAGTCTCAGAACAGATCCAAGAGAGAAAGCCTGACTATACCACTACTGCTACGGTGGCTAGTTTTACTGAACTCCCTTTCCCTGCCTCTTTTTTGACAAAGGATGGCTCTCTGTAGAAGAGGAGTGATAGGGATATATTTGACAATGAAGACAACATAAGTCAGAATACATCAACCAAAACAAAAAAAAAATTGAGGTTGCCAATTAAATGAAATCCTAACACTTCTAGGAACACATCTAGCACTATAAATAATAAGAAAGCTGCTGTCAAAAGTGATCTAAGGTTGAGGAAGTGCTTTATACTCATTATTTCATTTGATAACAGAAAAGCCCAGTGTGGTAAATGCTACAGGAATGATTATCTTCAGATGAGAGCCCTGAAACTAAGATGAAGTCATACGGCCAGGGGCAGACAGTTTAATTCAGGCTCCAAATCCCAGCTGTGCTCCTGACTCCATACCCTGAGCTCTCAAGAGCACACCTTGTAGCCTCTCCTAACAATAACCCACATTTTGTTTTCTGAGTACTTGATATACACTGTTTCACTGGAATGTCACAAGCACTGCCATGCAGATGAGGGCCCCCAATGTTCTTACTCCACATTCTAGATGTGGAACCCAGAGTGAGAGAGGCTCTGTGATTCACCCAGGCTCACAGAACTACCAAGCATCTGAGTCAAAAGCTGAACCCAGGCCCTCCTTATTCTAAGGTCCTTGCTCAGAATCAGAGCATTTAGAAATGCAAGGGAGGATAGCAGCCATCTACTCCAACCCATACCAGAAAAAGAATCCCTTCCACACAACACCCTCAGCAAATGTTGGCCTTTAAGCAGAGGATAAACCAGATATTAAGGGAGGTCCTAAGTCATATAAAACAATAGACCAAAAAGACAATGACGAATAATTCAATTTACTGAATAGTTTTTCAAATGTATCACACTATGTGAAGTACTAGAGACACTAAGCCTAGTCAAGATATGAACAAAACTAATCATCTAACAGAGGGATAAGACGAATATGCAAATACACATAAAAAAAGCTATAAAATAAGTAAATAGGAAAGATCTGACCATTGTTATAGGAGATATCTGAGGAAAGGAAAATCAGAACAGCTGAGGCAATGAGGCCTCATGAAGTTCCTTCATGAAGGAACTGCTCCAAAGTTTTCCTTCACACAAATTCCAAAATAATATTTCCAAAGCACAGATATCACCATGTTCAATCAACTCCAGTTGCTCCCCATTGCCTTTAGAATCAAATATAAATGCCTTTATTTGCACATAAAGCCCTTCAAAACTTACCTTCAACCTACCTTTCCAGCCTCCCTGTCTCACCCTTTTTGGTTCAGTCAAACTGGACCCACAGTGAGAAAAGGGATGTTTGTTTGTTAGTTTAGGGGGAAGGAGAAAGGAAGGGAAAATTATCCTCAACACTTTGTTCGTTGATCCACTAAGCAGGGCTTAGAATGGGGAGGATGTCAGCAGGCAGAGATGAGTGAGGAAATCATTCCAGACACAAGGAAGGCCCAGCAGTGCAGCTGAGTTAGGATACTGAGTGTATGTCAATAGCATATGACAGAGTTATCCTGATGGCCAGAGGTTGGGCAAGAGCGTGAGAAGCAAACGAAGACAACAAGTGAGCCCTTGTCCACAAATGTCATCAGATAGTAAGCTTGATGACAGAAAGAAAGTCACAAAGACAACTGCTGCCTCCACCCTTGCTTGGGATGGAAAATGACAAAGCTCTAGGGACAAATCAGACACGGCTAAAACATGGCGGGTTGGGACCTGGTAGAGAGAAGAGAAGAGAAGAGAGCCATGGGAAAAAATGGACATAAGAAAAATTATGGTGATGGCCAAGGAAGCTGGGTGCTCAGACTGGGCAAGGGGGCACTGAACAGATAATGTGACCGAGTCATTTGAAGGCTTGATTCCTATGTGATGGAGCAAGCTGCCACTACATTGTGTTAGGGCTTGGGGTGGGGGAGAGGGAGGCAGTCCATCTACTACACCACACTGCATCTCAAAACATATAAAGAAGCACAAGTATTCCATGGTTCCTACTCACTCACTGAGCTTATGATGCCTATATTTTCATTCAACATTCACTTTACCTGTCTTTTGATACATGCCAATGGAAAAGAATAAAACTAGCACTGAGACAAGGCATCAAAATGAAAACTAGAAGAGCACTGTCCATACTGGCAATAGTCAACAAACAAGCAAAACACTAGCCTCCATTCAGGTGGCTTTCTTCTTCTAGTCTTACATGATGATAACAGAAGATCACTCCGCTAGCATAAACTTGAATCATTTCCAATTTACCTCATACTATACTGCCTGGGAAGAATAAATGGGAATGAGCATCAGTGTAACACAGCCCCAAGAGTTCTGGGAAAAAAAGCATTTCTTTTCCTGTAAAAATAATGTCATTAAAACTTAGGAAGCTTAACCTGAACATGAAAGCAGGATATTTCTATGATTAAGTTGTGAAGATTGTAGTTTGTATTTTTTCCTCTTTCAAAGGAGGATTCAAATATTTCAGTTTTTTTTTTAAGCTGTGCCCAATTTTTCATGACCTCATTTGGGGTCTCTTGGCAAAGATATTGGAGTGGTTTGCCATTTTTTTCTGTAGCCAATTTTGCAGATGAGAAAACGGAGGGAAACAGGGTTAAGTGACTATCCAGGGTCACACAGCAAGTAAGTGTCTGAGACTAGATTTGAACTCAGGAAGATGAGTATGCCTGACTCCAGGCCTGGCACTCTACCCACTGTGCCATCTAGCTGCCCCAAATATGCTTCAAATATACCATTAATTAATTATTCACTTCTCTTTCAACTTACTTTTCAAGCTTGGTATACAATTTGGATTAATATCTTAAAGAAAGGTATCAAAAAGGATGGAGCTGGAAAGTAAACAACTCATCTCAGAAACTGACCTCAAGATTTAGAAAGCTTTTGCTCATTTTTTCACAGATTTCAGCCTAACAAAAACCTTCTGATTGCAAAATACAGCAAAGCAGACTGAGCCCAAGTGATTAAATGTCTACATTAAGATTTGTTTGTTAATCATCTGAAACAACCAAGGCATGACCATCTCCCCCTCCCACCTCATCCTTAGTGTGTACGCATGTGGTGGTGAGCTCCTTCTTTGGTACATCCACATACAAAGCATATTTTCAAAGAAAGGGGGAGAAAGGGAGGCATTAAGGGCTTTAATAATTCAAATGGACGCTAAAGTCCAATTCGTCCTTCACGTCAAACAAAACATGGCTGCTCAAAAAATAAAATACACATTTGTCTAAATAATCCTGTGTATTTATATGACTGTGCATTTCACTGATGCTCTAAATCACATTTCTGTTTCAGAAGTACAGGAGAAACCTGTAAAACTGTAAAATCACCAGTTTTACAGGTGAAAAAGTGGCAAAGAAATTAAAAGACACAAGAGAAGTGGCACGTCCTCTAGACCCAACAGCAGTTAAGAGGTAAGACAAAACCAGATCACACAAACACAAAAGGGAGCAAGGAAAAGGAGACGAGTGAGGCCTCCTTCTCTTAGATGGTCAGTACCTTTTCCTGGACACAGCTGGCGTACCCCAAGGAGAGGGGAGAGAAGACTCATTTGTCAGGCAAGGAGGGATCTGTTCTGCATGACTACAGGTAACAAAACAGACATTGGGGTTTAGGGGGTTAGAAAATGGCAGAAGAAGTCTGAGGTTAGTTAGTTGTACAAGAATACCAGTAAAAGCTTAATCAAATCCACTTTTTATACCCAACAAGAACAACAAAGAACATTGCTATAATACACACATCACATAGAAAAGGAAGCATGCATGGCACAGATGTTTGTTCCGCAAAGCAATTCCACTTTACCTACCATATTTATGAATATATATATATATGGGAGATCCCGGGAAGGAACTTTTTACCAAAGGAGATTGGCACATTCCATGCAATTTAAAGTATTAGAGGTTTTCCTTTGTAGCCAGCTCTCTATTTGCTATACAATAATGTTCTATCTAAAATTTCCTTTTGCCAAATCATCCTAATAAATGAGGAGTCTTATCAAGGTGAAGAAAAAAAAATCAAGAAACAAGGTCAAATCTGAGCATGAATGAACTACAACCAGAGTAGATGATGAGATGATAGTGTTCTAAACACAGTCAATTATATATCCATTATTTTTTCAAAAATATACTTTATTCAAGCCTTTTATCATTAAATCAAAGGCATTTCTGGATTTTTTTTTTTAGAAAAATAAATGGAAACCTGACATGTCAATTTTACTGTATCTGAGTTATTCACAAATATATCTATTTAAACAGCTTAGGCTCAATTATATCTTAACACTTGGGAGGTTTTCAAAAGTAAATTAATATTTAAAAACTGTAACTTGAAAATTAGCTAACAAACAAATGTTCAAAACTGAAGATATTTATCAAGGTTATCTGGTACTGATTATGTAAAAAATAAAGAAACAACTCCTTTATTTTGCCAAATAAAACCATAATAACCATTAGGCAGATGGTGACAATAATGAGAAACGACAGCAATGTCATTCTTCTTACGTTATTTTTAGGAGATTTTAAAAATAAAGAGGCAAGTTAGGAACTGAGATGTTTTTAAGTATTATTCAGTTATACTTTTGCTTATTACAATCCGTAACCCTGTTAACCTTTAAAGTTATTATTCTTCTCACAACACGTATTTTCAGTATAATTTTTCAAAGTACGTTATGAAAGGCATTTAACATCCCATTTTAATAAGAAATTAAAATGAAAAAAGAGTCATCAAGAATAATTTTTATGAAGATGGTCGTTTTCCATCTGCCAATCAGAACTATTAAACTCAGGTGCAATTCTTCTTTTTAAAATAGCTTTCTTGACTTCTGTTTTCACATCCCCTACACCGCCCATTGTATCTTTTCCCCATCCCACTCCCTCTTAGACACCCAATGCTTATAATAAAGGAATTTTTTTTTTAAAAAAAAAGAAAAAAAGGTTGTGTAAAACCAAGCAATCTATCAGAAAAATCTGACAACTGGTGCAATGTTTCACATCCATAGCCCTGCAGGTGCATCCATTCTTGTGAGAATAAGGAAACTAAAAATCTAATTGTAAATGATAAAGTTAGAGCACATAATGTCTAAGAGTTATATGTAACTGGGCTTATGGATCTCACACTAGGATAATCAGATAGTTTGGGATTATTTTTTTAATTGATCCTCAATTAAACTCCTAATGTGATGCTCCATAAGAACATGGAGGCAAGACTGAGCACTTGGAAACTCGGTGAACCAGTAAAACCTCCCATGATTCGAGTTACAGAGGCTTTAAGCTCCAGAGGGGTGACAGAACGGGTGGGTGTCTGCTGCCTGAGGAGCACCCTCACTAGCTTCCCAGAAGCCCCCAGAGGAGGGCTGGCTCCCAGGTGAAGAAGGCTTTGGTTGGCCAACGCAGCTCTTGAAACAACCTATAGGTGGAATGGCTGTGATCTGTACCTACGGGGAGTAAAGGGCACTCTAGCTATGTAAACCAGATACCAACTGACATCAAAACACCAGGGACATTTACCAGAAAGGTAGACTGCGAGGTTGGTCTGTCTTTTGAAAGTAGGTGGGATATAAATCCTAAAAAGATTAAAATAAATGGTAATTGCTTAAACATATCAAACTGTATTGAGACCATGCACTCCCCACAGCTGAATGCATAGAAAAAAGCAGACCTTTACCTGTCGAAGGAATCTGTGGCTACTTTGTAGAGGTAAATAAAGAGTTTACTGCAGTGCCGTAATGTGGGTGAGACAGAGTCAATAGACAACAAGTCATCTTCCAGAAGTCGCTGAAATGGTTGGGTATTTGAGGGGAAAACATTTAAGGGGCTTATCTTCCTTAAGTCTGAAAAGCAACCAAGAAATCGGACAGCATCTGCCAGTTTCTCATACTGAATTTCTGTTTTGAAGAAATGAGAGTTAGCTGGTTCATAACGCATTGCTGCAGTCAATGTGCAGAAGACAGTGTGGAGAAGTTCAAAGACTTGATTCTGATTCACTTTTTCCCATCCATTTTTGGGTGGACAACTCAAGGATCTTTCCATGGCAACAAGCAAAGATGTAATGTAGACAAATCCTCCGACTTTCCTAAAAACTGTTCTTGTGCGATGACTCTCTCGTAGAACAGAGAGGAGGGCCTACGAAAATACGAAAACACCACCATGAAACAGAGAAATGAAAAGGAGCAACGTCATGTGATGAACTAAGGAATTCTCCTACTAGTTCCAATTCAATAAAGACCAACTATGTGGTGATTCGAAGATAAAACACTTCCTTGTAGTCAAGGCACTATCTGGTCTGATAATAATAGCTTAAGTTTACATAGATAGCACTTTGAGGTCTGTAAAACGTTTTACATAGGATCCCACTGGATTCTCCCAACAATCTTGTGAGGTAAGTGCTACAGGTTTTATTAGTACCATTTCAATGATGAGAAAACAGAGGACCTGAGAGGCTACATGATTTTCCATGGTCAGATGAGTCTTTGGTGGGATCTGAACTCAGGTCTCTCTGACTCCACATTCAGTACTAAGTGAGAAAAGTAAGTAAATAGAAAAGCAGTCTATAAGTTCAAGTGTGCGCACACACACATACATATATATACGTATATATGTACATATATGTATATATGTGTATGTATGTATGTATGTATGCAATACATATTGACAAGTGTCCAAGAGGTCTAGAGGATAAAGAGCTCACATCTGGTTTGGGGGTTTCAGAAAGGGAGGATGCACTGTGCATTTTGACAGACAGCAGTGGGAGTAAGGGCAGAAGAATACAAGAAAAGGCAGATCCAGGAGGGCACAACGTGTTACCTGGAGAACAGCACAATAGTAGCTTTTGGCTACTACCATAAGGATACCCGTATGTACCTAATAGGGGACAGCATTGAAAACAGAGGCTGAAATCTGGCTGAGAAACACAAACTCAAGAAGACAGATGAACACGGAAACCACTGGATGTTTTTAGCAGAGGAAGCTTCTGTAAGACAAGAATAATCTAGCAATAATGTGCAGAATGAACTTAAAGGAGAGAGAATTGAGACAAGGACAGGAACTGAGAAGTCTATGATGAGGTTTGAACTAAGATGTGGCAGTATAAATGTGAAGGAGGAGATAGATTCAAGACAGATATTGTAGGTAGAATTTGTATAACATGGCAAATAACTGAATGCTTTAAATAAAGGAGGAGAAATCAAAGGTCAAGCGGAAATTTCTAGCCTGAGAAATTAGGAGACAGATAGTACTACTAATAGAAACAGTGAAGTTAAGAATAGGGGTTGAACTACTAGGTTTGTATCCCCAAAGAGCCAAAAATCAAAAAGGAAAAGGATCTATGTACAAAAATATTTATAGCAGCTCTTTTGTGGGGGCAAAGAATTAGAAATTGAGAGGATGCCCATCAGTTGGGGAATGGTTGAACAAGTTATGGAATACGGTTATGCAATCATGATGGAATACTATTGTGCTATAAGAAATGATAAGCAAGATGCTCTCAGAAAAACCTAGAAAGATTGATATGAGCTGATACAACGTGAACAAAGCAAAATGTAAGATGTAAGATGATCAGCTGTGAATGACTCAGCTGTCGTTAGCAATACAAGGATACAAGACAACTGAAGGACTTATAATGAAAAACGCTATCCATCCCTGGAGAAAGAACTGATGGTATCTGAATACAGACTGAGGCATACGTTCTCTTTTACTTTACTTTTCTTGAGTTCTTTTTGTCTGTGTTTTCTTTCACAACATGACTGTTATGGATATGTTTTGCATGACTACACATGTATAATGGAATTGCTTGCCTTCCCAATGAGGGGGGGTGGGGAGAAAGTAAGGGAGAGAATTTGGAACTCAAATGTTAAAAATTGTTTTTACATGTAACTAAATAAATACAAGAAAAATGAATAGGGTTGATTTTGGAGATAAGGAGTAGGAAAATATCAGTCAACAAACATTTATTAAGTACCTGATCTGGGGACACAAGAAACGAAGAAGAGCTCAACTTCTAACGGTGAAAGACAACATGCAAATAACTATGCTCATCCAAGATATATACATTATAAATGGAAGGGAGAAGGAGCAGGGGGAGGGCAAGGGGACCAAGAAAGGTCTCCTACAGAAGTTGGAATCTGAGCTGGGTCTTAAAGAGAGCCAGGGAAGCCAGCAGGCAGAGGTAAAGACAAACACTGATGGCACAGGAGACAGCCACTGGAAAGACATGGTGCGGGAGCAGTCATGTTGTGAGGAAGAGCAGGCCTGTGCAGCTGGAGTGTACTGTGCCTAGAGCAGGATAAAGTATAAGACAGGAAGGGAGACCAACACATGGCCACTGCAGCAGTCTAGGTACGAGGTCATGAGGGTCTGTATGAGGCAGAAGCTGGGGTCCTACAAGAGATACGCAGGGACAGCAGAAAGGACTCCAGATCAGATATTTGGGGTGGGTAATAAAGAAGAATAAGATCAAGGATGATATGGAGACCCTGAGGGTGGTGGTACTTTTGACAGTAACAGGAAAGTTGGAAAGAAAGGAGGATTTGGGAGAAAGTAGAAACTGATAGATTTTATGAAGACTGAACTCAAAATTTATAGCTGACCCAATATGCATGCCTACAGATATCAAAAATTGTGGTTAATAATTTTTTTAAAACAGATAAAACATAGTTGCAACAAACATAGCATTCATTCTGACACAATGATCTATTTATTAATACTCAATAATGTTAAAGTAAAATATTTTAAAATAATGAGATAAATGCAATCTGTTTGAGCTGCTTTCCCTCTCCCTACACTATCATTCACCTCAAATATTCAAGGGCCTGGGATTTCATTGCTGTGGTTACTTCTTCCACCAGCATGGATCATATCCCTCCTAATTAATATTTTAGGACATGGTCTCTATGAATCATTGTGGCCAAAGGGGAAAAACAAAATCACTTCTTGCTCAACCTCCTAAGGTTAAGACTCATGAATACAGCGAAGGTAGTCCTTAGAGGACAGGTTGACAGACAACCACAGACCTCGCCTAGGCCATGCTAGCAATGTCTCCAACATCATCGGATCAACAATGCCAGGCTACATTGTGCTGGCAGAAGCTTTGAGAACCAAGGTTAGCACCAGCACCTTATAATCTGATGCCTCACTATGACTTAATGAGTGAAGGCTCAATTATTTACTAAATATCTAAAAAAAAATTTCAATGAAATGTCCCTCCTTCGTAAAGGAAAGGAAAAGTAGCTATATCCCTCATATAAGAGAAGCACATTTAAAGAAAGTGGCAATATCTGCTGTGACATATTTGTTTATACTAACACATTTTAAAATTACCCAGTGGCACTGAGAACTGAGTTTTTCCTGAGCTCACACTGCAGCTTGGAAAAGGGTTCTAAATGCCACCCCTGATACTGCTGGTCCCTTCCTAGGGACCCACATCTAATTCGGGGGAGAAGGTGAGAAGAACAAAACTGTACAGAACTACCAAGCCCTGTGTGCTTGGCGTCAATCTGCCCACCCCGTTGAACCTGAGTTTGTTTGTTCTCTCATGTTACTTTGATGGACTTCTGTTATCATCAGCAGGATCACACACATGGGATCCAAGACTTATGTGGCTTCCTATCCTCCCAGTTTGCTGTAGGTCTTCCTCTAGTACTCTGAACAAGAGTGGAAAGAAGGCTGGACTAGGAAGGGGAGGACTCAGCTTCAATTCTGCCTGATACTCCCTTCTCTGTGTGACTTTGGCCAGTCACTTCACTTCCTAATCTGTAAAATGAGGGGGCTGGAGGAAATGACCTCCAAGGTCCCTTTGAGCTCTAAATGTACAGCACTGTGACCTCTGGAAATCAATTTACCCTCAGGATGCATGTCAAGACCATTTTGTTTTCCAAACACAAACATGGTGGAACAAGCAGCTTCTTCAACATTTTTAAAACTGTTGCTCATTGCTGCTTAAATTAGTGCCAGTAAATTACTTCAAATTTGCAAATATTACTAAATGCTGATAATAATTTGGATTTATTCACTTTCCTAGGAATGAATCCAATTGAAATTTATCTTGCTAGAGGTACAAAGTACCATAGCAAACAAAGCACTAAATTTGGAGCCAGGACTATCTGTGGTGAGATCTTGACACAGAAAATTATGAAATGTGTGACCCTGAGCAAGTGATTTATTCACTCTGAGCCTCAGTTTCCCAAGTTGTTTAAAAAAAAAAGGAGGACAATAACAGCACCTACACCTCACAAGGTTGCCAGAAAAAAATATGTAAAACGGTTTCCAATTTATTTTAAATTAACATTCTCTTTCAAAGTTGTTATTTTTCTCTGTTCTATTTAAGTTGGAGGGTAGAATATAATAAATCAAAAACAGAATAAATTTTACCTCACTACAGATGAAAATTTAACTGAAAGAAACAAAAGTAAGTAATGGGTCTTTAAGATAACAATTTCAGTTTAACATTAAAAAAATAACAATATTATGTCTATTTTTAGAGAAAGAAAAACAGATAGTCATTCTCCTCCTGTATAATCTGTTTCTCCCAACCAGGGCTAAGAACTGTCACACACAATGTTTAGGAATATTGTTACAGGAACATGGAGACAACAGTGGCAGTAATTCACCGTCCTGAAGCTGCAAACTGATACAAAGAAAACTAATAAATTACACATAGCATTTGACTCAGAGATTCAAATTTTAAGACTACACCCTAAGAAGGTTAGTCAGGAAAGAAAGTCCAGACATACAGAAATATTTAGAGTAGCACTGTTTGTTACAACTAAAAGTTGGAAAACAAATGACTAACAATCAGTGAGTTTTGGCAATGCAAGAGAATGCGACTACACTATCACGGATGATGAATACAAAAAGTTCAGAGAAAGATGGGAAGACTGATTCCCGTGACAAAGTGATCTATGAAGAGGAGGACAGTCAACAGTAGACCCCAACAACCAAAATCACAATGAGAAAAGAGGTAAACCCCAAAAGTCAAGGTGAGTACCATCCTGAGTCAGAGGGCATGACCCTTGTTTCTATCAACAAACCTCAAGCTGATTGTGTGTCTGGGTCAGACCAATCCCTTCTACACTCTTGAATCATGTAATTACCTGGAGAGGAATGTCTACCACTGGGTGATGGAGTCTAGTTCCCACAGCTGTGTGATGCAATAGTGGTCCTTTAGAACCAATGGCCCTCACTACAATCTGCCCACCCCTGAAGGCAATAAATAACTTAACTAAAAAGAATTCAAGATGTTTGTGGCAAAAGAATAAAGACAAGACTTTCCAAACTTACCCTTAAAATGTCAGTCTTCAGTTGTAATTCAGTGGGTGGAGCTGAATGCATCAACCCTAAGAGAGTGCCCATATCATCATCCCCACTAGGAGAAAGCACCAATTGCTGGATGATCATCAGGGCATGCTGCCTGCACTGAGGATACTTGACAATATTGTGGGCACACCTCGCACCTCCAAATTCCCGGAAGATCCCTTCAAGCAAGAGGTGAAAGGCAAACAAACAAAAATAGTGGGACAGTTTAGGATTTCCTCAAATATTTCAAAAGAAACTGTAGTTCTCCTTTGGAAAAGAAGTTTAGATTTAAATTTTAAATTGAATTCTGGTTTAAAACCACAACACTTCAGATTACAGTAATAACTTATTTTTAAAGTTGACTGCACATTACTAGCAGAGATAAAACTTTCTTCCTCAACCTTCTAAGGATTCTAGGCAATCAATCACATGATCAGAAGTCCACTAAATAGAATCCAGATTATTCACAAATATTTTTAGTAGAAACCAGGGAATGCATGGTATAATATAAAAATCATAAGCATCGTTATTGTAATTATTATTAACAATAATAATAAACCAGATTTAAATGGAATGACTTTCAAAATGTGACCAGGAAGGCAACAACACCTACAAACCACAGAAAGGTCAATGACAGTTTGTTAATGTAAGGGAGGACTCCATCACCTCCACTGATGATGGTCGCAGAAGGCCCAGAATATCATTACTAGGTGTTCTTTAAAATAAGATATAAAACAAATGGCAAAATATACTGCCCTGATCCCTTAATGAACACTTCTCAGACAGTTAAGGCAACAAGATAACTGAGCAAATAAATTAGCTGCATGGGGAGAGGGGAAGGGGTTTAAATGGCTAAGCTCTAAAGGAATTTCAGTCATCCCAGAACGGAATTTCAAGCCCAGAACTACTTGTGAAAGAGAACTGGGAATCTTTTTCCTCACCTTCCTAAACCCTGTCATCTGCTATGTAGCTCTGAAGGGAAGCTACTCCCATCCTGGGAATTTAACCCAACCCAAGACAGCTGGTCTGGGCTGAGAGTGTCACCTCAGAGAGGGTGCTCCATCTAGATAATATTTTCTTGGGAAAAAAAACAGAAATAATAATAAACAAGCATAGATTCTAACTGAAAAGAAGTGGGAAAAGGAGTATTCACACACAACATTAGGTGGTTACGAATAACACGTAAGTCACATTCCTCAAAATGTCGGTGAAGGGATGATTTTGTTCAACAATACATTAACACATTACTACAGAAAACTGGTTCTTATCCTCCAATATAAAACATACTAGGGCCAAGGCAGAGAGAAAAAACAAAGTATTTCTAGAGATAAATAAGATGAATTCCTAAGAAAAAGTAAAAACCGGTAAAAGATTATTTAGAAACGCTTCCAAATTGCCTTGAAAAAGATAGATATTTTTCTCCTGCTTCAGCTCACTTCACTCTGTGAGTTCATAGTTTTCTTTCCAGATTTCTCTGAAATTGTTCCTTTAGTAATTTCTTACAATGCAATAACATTCCAGTACTTTCATTGCTTTACTCATTCAGGCACTCTCCAATTAGCGGCCCCTCCTTTCATTCATTTTCTCATAACAAAGTGGGTGCTCATCATGAGGAATGGTTGAATTAACATGATATATAAGAATAATGTAATATTATTATTATTTTAATAGCAATATTAACAGGAAGAAGCCCAACATAAAAGGATGATAAGTCGCAACAAATATTGTTGCTTAACAAAAACTAATTTGCCCAGAGTATTTAAACATTCTGATTTGAAAGTGAGAAAGGAGGAATATTCTTCTATCCCCAATGAAAGGCAATTATGTTCATCTAGCTGTTCTTCTTCTGCTACATCATGCCCTTCCCCAAAGAGATCACACTACTTTAAAATTATGACTATATCCTTTTAATATTTCAATCACTTGTCTTAATATTTTGTCTCTCCTAGTACACAAAAGAGAACAATATTTAATAACTGCTTAATGACCAAAAGAATGACAGAAAGTTTGCTAAATCTGTGTTGCTTTTTTAATGTACTTAAACCAATGTTTCTTGAGCGTTCCATTTTTAAACCACAAAATATACATGAAGGCTATTGATCAAAGAGCTATGGAGTCTGAACGCAGGTTGAAGCAGACCATTTGCCCTCTTTTCTGTCTGTCTCTTGTTTCACATGGTTCCTCCCATTCTAATTCTTCCTTACATCAGGACTAATGTGAAAATAAGCTTAATACAAATATATAGGTAGAGCCTATATCAGACTGTATGTCATCTTGGGGAGGTGGGAGGGGAGAAAGGGGGAGAAATTCAGAACTCAAAATCTTATGGAAGTGAATGTTGAAAACTAAAAATAAATAATTTTTTTTAAGGAAAAAAAAATCACAATTACAGATTTCAGACTAAAAGGGTTCCCAGAAGTCACTGAGTTCAATACTTTAATTTACAAATAAGAAAGCTAGAGTTTCAGAGTGGATAAATGGCTTGTCCTGAGACACAGAGAGGAAAATCCTAAGTCAGGTCCTCTGACTCTTAAAATCCTTCTCATCAAGGCTAGCCCCTCTGCCAAGTGATCTCATTCTATCCCATCTTCTCCAACTGTCATCCACACTCCAAAACTTATTTTCAATCCCTCTCTCTTACCGGCTACTTCCCTACTGCTTACAAACACGACCATGTTTCATCTATTCTGAAAAAACACTCACTAGATCCTTCCACCACAGTAACTATTATCCTGTATCTCATCTGTCCTTTGGAGCTGAATAGCATTTACGATAAATGCTTCCTCTTTCTCTTCTCTCACTTTCTTCTTAACCTCTTAGAATCTGGCTTCTGATCTCATCATTCCACTGAAACTGCTCTTGTATAACCAATGATCTCTTAGTTACCAAATCGAATGACCTTTCCTCAATCCCCCTTCTCCCTGACCTCTCTGCAGTCTTTGACATTGTTGACCACTATCTCCTCCTGAACACTCTCTTCTCTTTAGGTTTTTGGGACACCTCCTCTGGCTTTCCTCCTACTTCTCTGACCACTCCTCCTTAGTCTCCTTTGCTGGATCCTCATCTAGATCATGCCCTCTAACTACAGGTGTCCCTAAGGGCCCTCTTCTCTTCTACTTCTATACTACTTTACCTGGTGATCTCATCACCTCCCATACATGACCACCTCTATGCAGATGATTCTTAAATCTACCTATCCCATCCCAACCTCTCTGCTGACCTCTAACTTTGCAACTCAAACTGCTTTTCAGACATCATAAACTCATTATTTCCAAAATGGAACTTGTTATCTTTCCCTATACCCAATCTCCTCCTACCTCCTTATTGCTATAAAAAGTAACACCAAGAAGGGCACAAGTCTGGGAAATGAATTCTGGATGTTTCCAGATTTTGTTTTCTTACCCTGACTCTTTGCTATGGACCTTTTCCCTGAAGTATTACTGTAACAATCAGAAGACAGATTGAAAAGAAAGAGAAGTCAAGGTCAATCTGACCAAACCTGCTCATTTCTGTAGCCATCTTAACAGATTTTTCTTCATGTAAATGGGAATCTGAGAAGATTCAGTATAAAATCTACTTAAAACTGACGTTGCTATCTAATATTAATCTAATTGTGTCTGAATTATTCATTACATATTTACAACAACTAAATGTTAGGGCTAGAGAAGTGACACAATTTAAAAGGTAGCAATTTGCAATGGCACTTAATTTAACCCATTTTGAGAAATTTCTAGAAATAATTAGGAAAGTTTCTGCTTATTTTTGTAACACTTGTATGAAATAATTTTAAATGCCTTTAAAAAGGAGTCCCTTCCAGTTCTTCTAAAATTCCGTGCTTCTCTAAATAATCATATTATTTGCAAAACAAAATCTTAAGTCAATTCAGAAATTTTGCCAAGAAAGAAAAAAGAATCAAAGAACATGAAAATCTAGAAAGGGAAATGTATTTACCCAATTACCCTGCAAAATGAGCTCAGTTAGCTCCAATACATTTTCCATACATTGAAAACAATCAGTTTCAAAGGCAAAAAGTTTATGAATTTATTTATGAAGATGCTATGGTAATAGAATGATAAAACTGAAATACTAAATATAGCTCCTTGGGACCTGCATTCCATCTTACTAAAGGGTTATGAGTAATTCTGATCTCTGTAATCACAGATGCAAAACCTGGGAAGGATTTAAAGGAAAACTACAATGATGCTTTAAAATGATTATAGGAGAGTACCCTTAATGACAGGCTATTAGCTTAGGAGGTAGTTAGCCCAGATAAAGGAATGGTGGAGTACGCATTTCAGAAGCATTCAGTCACATATACGAGGGTACCAACAGCTTTGCCAGGTGATTCTTATTTCTTCTTATCTGACATCCAGTCACATCTCTAAATGCCTATTAACATCTCAAAGTAGATGTCCTCACAGATAACTTAAACCAACATATCCAAAACGAAACGCATTTTCTTGCTTCCTCTTAAATTTCAGCTCCAATTCCACTTTTAGCAAGAAGCCTATCCTGACGCTCCTTCATGTTAGTGCCTTCCCCCGGTGGATTATTCTCCATTGATCTTGTATATATCATGTTTGCACTTAGCTGTTTGCATGTGCCATCTCCCCCATTAGACTCCTTGAGAACAGGAGTCGTTTTCTTGCCTTTCCTTGTGCCTTCCATGCTTAGCACAGTGCTTGGCACATAGTAGGGGCTTAAAAGTCAAAGTCAATTTCTGGCTCTGAACTAAGTTTTAACTTGCTCACTCATCTTACTAACTTGATATTGATTTGTCCTTTTTCTATAAATCCAAAAGACACAACAGAAGAAAGGAGAACAGCAAGAAACCTAACACTTTTTGAAGAAAAATTATTCCAGGAATAAATGAGAGTTCACAAGCATAACTCACGAGTGGATTCTGTTGTTGTTGTTAGGAATTTAATAAATACAAAAAAAAAAAAAAAGAGGGTGGGGGGCATGGGTCCACCTGGTGCAAAACAAAACAAAAGGAGAGGATCGTATGTGAAACTGAATTTCTTTTCTATAATATTTGCTTTAAAAAAAAGGCTAATAGTAAATTAAATGTCAGAGCTTGTTAACTTGTTTGTGTCTCCTTAACTTCTACTTTCTGTTGCATGTTTAAAAATGTTTCAATGGTCTTCCTTTTTTTTTCTTTTTCTGATGTCATCATTACTAATCACCCTCGCCCACCATGATTCTCACCTCTGAATTAAAAATATTTAGCAAAAATAAAACAGATTCTTGTAACAAAGTTAAAGCAAATCCCCGCTAAGGTCACTTCCAAAAAGAGCATGTTTTTCTCCCCACTGTGAATCCATGAAAAACACTCCCTTCAACTTTGAGTGCAGAATCAGAGGGTGCATATTTAGTGTAAGACTTGTGGTTTTCTTTTGTTTTTCCAGAAGCATAAGGGAATAGGAGAACAGGTTTCACCACACAGAATACACTGGTTGATAGTTGTTCGATCGGATTCTTAAAGATGTTTTTCGTTAAAATGTTCTTGTCTCCGCATCTATTTCTCTCTGGGCTCTACTCACTCTAACTTTGCATCTATTTTCCTTTTCCAGGATTCTCTGGAAAGACGGCTTTCATGGTTTTTTAGCATAACCGTATCTCCTCAGATTTATACCCTAGGGTTTATCTGGCCATTTCCTACTTAAGTGGCACCTTTTAGTTTCCAGTTCTCTAATTTGGCTTTTATATTTGTTTCCTTTTTAACCTCCTCTTTAGGTTAAGGAAGTTTGTTTAACTTGCACATATTCCTGCCCTGGTATTATCCTCCCTCTTAACCACGCACCACCCCCCAACTCTGTGTGCCTTTATTTGTGTGAATGTACAGTTATCCCTTCCACATCAGAACTTTCACAGTTTCACTATATCGTGGGTTGGAGTAAGAAATTAAATGGGAATTTGAAGGGAGTTTTGTGGAAGCCACAGAGGACATGTGAAGGCAGGCACAGAAAAAGTTTAGAGACTCAGGAATGGATAAAATATATGTATAGTATTATATAATAGCAGCATATTTTATATTTTAATACCATAATAATTCAGACTTTTTCTCTGGTATGATAGGAAGGCCAAAAAATTTAATGTAGATTTTTCCAGATCATGGGGGCACCACTTACTGCACGCCCCCCCCCAGCAATGTGGAAGGGACAACTGTATACAACTCTACTCTTATAATTCAAATAAAAGTGACAGCCAGCTAAAGTCTGTTCTCCCAAACCCTTTATCCATGTTTGTAGTTTTGTTTTTATTGCACACCTCAAATATAAAAAAGAGTAAATTCTTTTTTTTCAACAATCATGCATTCCTTTTATCACCCTTTTCTTTACCTTCTTAAAACACAGGAACCAATTCATTTCCTGCATCTCTTATCTCCATCCCCCTACATTAATATTTTTGAAGACATAAAGGTTCTGATGGGAAACTAGCCAATTTTCTTTCCCTTATTAGAATGCTAACCCTTTAAAAGTATACAGCCCTTTCCAATTGCGTGAGCACACATGCACACATACACACACACACACACACACACGTATATAGATTCTCTCTGTCTCCTCTCTCTCTCTCTCTCTCTCTCTCCCACATATTTCCAGAGTTTTACTTTTCATTTTCTACTCAGCTCTAGTCTTTTCATCGGGAATGCTTAAAAGTTCTTTTCTCTCTTCCATTAAAGGTCGTCCTTCTTTTCCTCGTAAGTTTGGCAGCATCAATTTTTCTTGCTTCTGCACCCACACCTTTTGCCTTTTTGGCATAACTTTGTTTCAATTTCTTTTGTTTTATAGGTGAAGCCATCAGATATGCATTCCTGACAGGTTTCTTATTACTTGAATTTGTGCATTCTAGCTGCTGTCAGTGGAAGCTCTGATTTTTAGCCATGACATTCCCAGGACTTTTCCTTTTGGGTTTTTCTTTAAGGGAATGAGCACTGAATTCTTTATATTTTCATTTTTCCCTCTGCTTCTAATAGAGCTGGGCAAGTTTCATTTATGATTTCTTAAAAAAAGTACCCAGACTTTTTAAAAATCATGGTTTTTACTGACTTTCATGATTTTAAAAATATCTCTCCTTGATCTATTTTACAGGTCAGCTGTTTTGAAAACAGATACTTCACATGTTTTAAAATATTTTTATTTTGTTGTAATTTTTTTGCTGCCTCATGAAGTCACTGATTTCTGTTTGGTCAATTCTGTTTTTCAGGGAATTCATTACTTGGCTAAGGTTTTCCATTTTCTGTTCTAAGTTGTTTATTCTCCTAAATAAATAAATAAATTCTAAATAAATAAATAAATTCTCCTCTAGAATTTTCTCTCATTTATGAAATCTTGCTTCATTTACCAGAAGTAATCATATGGTCCTACTGAAAGATATTTTTTTTCTTTTGAGTCTCTATTTACAGTTGTTAGGAGTTACTCTTTCTATTTAGGTTGGATTTTGGGGTATCTCTGGATCTATTATAACTCTTTAGAGTAGCTGGTATCTTCTTCCATTACTCAACTCTCCAGCCTTAATTCCAGAATTAGGGCTTTGTGTCAGAATGAGGTTCTTCCCCTGATATACTTTTGAGGCAGTAATCAGCCCTATTTGGTTCCAATCTTGGATCACTTGGGCTCTTGCAATAACCTCCTCAGATCCTTGAGCTTCAAAGCCCTTGATCTTAAAGGGCCACTACAGCATTACAGCACACACAGAGGGCTAAGATTTTATAGGTCCTGAGCATGGTCTGATACTGAGCACCTCTGTGACTACACTGGTCACTGTTCTATCTTGTCATGTCCAAGTTCCACATTGTGAGTTTCCAATGATTCTGAGTCTATTGTGTAAGAGTCTTTCTCTATATCTGGATCTGGATAAAGAGCTTTGCTGGCTACAAGTGTCTGTGTCTAGTCTTTCATTTCCTTCCATCCTGTTTGGTGGAGCAGGTGCTCGGTCTCAACTGAGTTCTCTTCTTTTTGGCCTTGGGTCTTGGAATGACTTGTTAGCTCCTCCTGGTCTTAAAGAAGTCACTATAACATCTCATTAGATTTCCTGATCACTGTTCAGCCTGGTGCAATTTTCAGTCTTTGTTAGAAAAGGAATGTCAAGAGTTAGGCTTGCTTGCCTCTGTTCAGGCACATAGTCTTCCACATAGTCTGCTCTTGGATTGTTTCTGAAAATTCTAAGTAATTAGACTCAAAAGAAGTGCAACTGATCTTAATGGGAAAAACCAGTGACATATATATGTGCTTGAACTTGCACACAAGTGTGTGTATTATCTCTCTACAAGGAAGAACCATCTATGTCAAGGTAAGAAAAATAACATCCAAAAAACTGAAATTAGCAGAGCTATTGACAAAGAACAATGAAAACATGTCTATTGGCCTAGATGTCTAAGAGGCCTTTCTGCTTTGTCTAGAAGTCTGTGGTAGGAATATTTATAGGGACTGGATCTGTGATTAAACTGCTATAAGAACTCTTAGATGAGGTAACTCCTTCTATTAATTATGGTATTCAGCAAGATCCCTAGACTGGCCTAGAGCATTGACAGGCATGACCTGCCAGGTAGACATGACCAGTGTGGTTCAGAGGAAGGAGTAGATTCTAGGTCTCCCAGCTCTGAGGCTGGCTCTCTATCCACTATACCATACTGATGTAAAAAAAAAAAAAAAAAAAAGGCAACCTGCACGGACATGGTGCTACTTACCTAATAATACCCACAACCAGGAAGCTGAGGCTGGTGGAGCTCTTGAGCTTGGGAGTTTTGACTTGCAGTGGGCAATGCCAATGAAGCATCCTCACTAAGTCTGGTAGCATGGGGAAAGTGTGTGAGGGTGGGGGGAAGAGAGTAGGGTTGAGTAGCACTGGTAGAGGAGAAAGGTAGAGAGCCCAGGTTGGAAACTGAGCAGCTCAAAGCTGCCATGCAGATGAGTAGAACCTGCACACCCAGCCGGGGCCAACTCGACAAGTCCAAGCTTTAAAACAACAACAAAAACCAGCGATAAAAGGCGATATGCTTTCAGAAATAACCCCTCTTAATTCCAGTGTTAACTGCATGGTATTTACTCTGTATATAGTTTGCTTGGTAATCTGTGCATGTATTCTCCCTGAGTAGACTGCAAATCATTTGAGCACAGGGACTGTCTTTTACCCCTTTGTGTATCCTTGGTGCTTAGCACAGTGCCTGGCACATAATTAGCGCTTAACAAAGGTTTATTAAAATTGATGAAAGTAAAATATTAGAAGATAAATGAAAGACAACAAAAAAGAAGTAAAAATAACTACCCTTTACATAATATTCAGTATTGAATGTTTTCCAAAATACAACAAATACTTTTAAATAGTTAATCTGGCTTATTTGAAAGCTAAGAATCATACAGTGAGGAGCCAGCCACCACTATGAATAGCACCGTGACTCTCAGCTCCTGGAAGTTCATGACAGACAACATAAACAGATATCCACCTAAGACCAAAATGTGAGAAATACTGGTCAAGAAGTAAAAAGCAAACCTAATGTCATTTTAGCCTCCTGATTCAGAACTCATTTTGATAATGACAAAACAGGCTTTGTTATGATTTGTAATGCTTCTGACCATGCAAAGAAATACAAACCAAAGAAAAGACCTTCAACTTATGGACTGTATGTGAAGAAAAAAGGTAGCAAGAAAGGAGTGAAATGATGAAGGATGAAGAAAGTCACTGCAAATGCTAATGGTGGCAAAAAAGTGAAATGGAAATTGGATAATGGAAGAATTAAAGAAAACTAGTGATTTTGTCCATGAAAAATAGTCTTTTTTAAAAAAACAACACATAACAAATATTGGAGAAATGAAATAATCGCTTGTCTGTTAAATCTTAAATGTAAGCCAAAAATAAGAAAGGATAATCCTATCATATAGAAAAATCACACACTGTATTCTTTAGTAGTAGTATTTTTGATGAGAATAAACTTTTTGATTATTGCAATAATTCTAAACATGAAAATTATCAAGTTTTGATGATAGAGGACAGTACCATTAGTTAACCAATAATCACTCTTTCAGCATTCAAGGAACCAAAATCCTCAGAGTTAAAAACCCCAAAGCATCCAGATAAGTTTGCTAATTACCTGCATTAGTGTTTGATCCTTGGAGAAGAATTGTTAAGGTCTCCATAACCAGCAAAGCCAGTTGTTTCTGGTCTTCAACAGAGCTATTATTTTTTGAATCCCCTTAAAAAAAAGTTTTGATCATTTAATTTGGATAAATGGCAAGCTTACTTCCACCCCACTGTCCCTAAATTGAGGTTTTGGCGTTTCTATTTACAGTGTAATGACTGGCTACCTTCAAATACAATATGCAAATATGCCATTAATAAAAATCTCTCTAAAAACTTGTGAATTAAATATTCAAAACTGGCCAGCAGGCTCAAAGCCAAAATTCTGCCCAACAGGTGCACTTAAATGTCGATAGAGAGGCATGACAGCAGTAATTTCCTGAGACACATTAAATGCTGCTTCCACAAAAAACAAAAATGTGCAAAGTTGAATGAAGCATCATGCCCGAAA
Organism: Notamacropus eugenii; assembly: GCF_028372415.1. Lineage (NCBI taxonomy): Eukaryota > Metazoa > Chordata > Mammalia > Diprotodontia > Macropodidae > Notamacropus > Notamacropus eugenii. Next base: position 144,889,058 of record NC_092878.1, read on the forward strand.
AGGTGAAAGAGAAATCAGTAATGAATAGAAGCAAGTGCCAATTTTGATAGGCAATTCCAATCATACACAATTGTAATGACATTCAGGCTTATACACCAAAACAGAAAAAAAAAAATTAGGTTAAAGACATTAACCTTAAATATAGAGGAACTGTATTTTTTTTTATCCTTAACACATCTACTACAGTCTCATGCCTCCTAAGCCATTTTTACATAGCCTCATAAGGGAGCAAATAGGAAAGCAAGGAGCTCCTTGGAAACTTCCCTCAAGGCAGTTATAATTTAGTGATGCCAGTAAGTCATTCAAGTAGAAGAAAAAGGAAGCTTTGTCCCCAACACACACAACATGCTGCTTGGACCTGGACTTGTCAATCAAGAAATGAGAACACAGAAAATGGGATACTTTACCTTGCTCATTCAGAGTCTGAGGGTCTTTCAAGAAGGCAGCGTATTTATGCAACAGATTTACCATTACCTCCAGAAGGCCCACCTCCCTGAACACATCTTTAAATATGTAGTCATGTCGTGTGAACTTAAGAAGAGTTTTTGTGGCAATGATGCTACATTGGTAAGAAGAGCTAGATTTTAAGAGAATGCTGACACTGATAAGCTCTTTACAAGGGATATAATTTAAACTGAAAACGACAAACTCCAGCATCTCAAAGTATTTGGTCTGCACTTCTGGGAGCTTAGAAATCTTCTCTGCAAACTGGGACAACGTGTGTTGTGACTCCAAGATAAAATAGTTTGCATTGTCAGCTATGTAGATATTTGTGATGGCATCAAGGATGATTTGGGGGAGATAGCTTGTTTTTGCTTTTAAAAATGCATTCTGGAGGACAGCAAATGCTTGGATATTTCTCACACTGTGACCTGTGAAAAAGAATAAATAATATGTTATTTCTTCTACCAAAATAACCTTGACATTCAAATAATGACAAAAGTCAGTTTTAGTTCCTGGCACGTTGTCCTACAAATAGTAGGTACTTAGAATTTTTTTTAAATCAATGATTATTTATGTTAACAATAAATACTTCTCCCCAAAAAGTGTATTCCATCAGGTCACATGACCAACAAGATGGAAGACTAGACATTTTATCTGATCCTAACAATTGCCCGACTTCTACAAAATACAAGTCACAAACAGTAGTTAAAGCAATTTCATCTGTCTCCCCAGCTTTAAACACTAAGAACTCAAACAAGGTGAAACCTAATGAACTAACACAATAATCTCTAACCTCTAAAGTGCCACTCAGTATACCCCTCTCCACCACCCAGTAACCTGTACTCCACAAGCCAGCACATGGGCTTGCAACAGAACTCAATTTCACACACAGACACCTCTCTCTTCCCAGTGCTGAGGAGGCCCCCAAACCAGAAGTTTGCTGAGGCCACTAAAGCATCACAAACTGCCCAGTTCAGTAGCACCTGGCACCACAAAAGAGTTCTGGGTGAGAATGGAAGGAATGGGGAAAGATACGTATGGGCGAGGGGAGAAAAGGGACAAGGTCTGTGTGGCGCTCTGCCAAACTGTCCCTGCAGAAGTCACTCAGGGCAGAGACCAACACCCTCAGAAAATAGTTCCTTTCCACTAAATTACACATTTTGTCTAGCCCAGACATTTGACAGCCTTTTATTATTTTGGTACAATACTCCACCCAAACTTATAATGCTTCTTCCTTGAGGAAAAAAAATCCTAACCTGGGGTTATATAATATTTTTGGCATAAAAAAAAAATTTGAACTTGACATGACCACTGTGCGGCATTATTTTCGTACCTCTCAATTTTTGTAAGTGACAAACCTCTTTGCAGGATATTTTCAAAATTTTTAACTAAGCCTGACTCCTCAGAGAGTGATTTAAAGATCATTTTCCAAGTAATATCCTCTACCATCACAGCTGAGTAAATCAGCTGCATTTCATAACTAACAGAATATTGACTAGACACTTTCTCCAGGTCTTAAGCTTATGTTTTTCCAACTCTTTTTCAGCTCTTTAAAAGATTTTATAATTATCGTACTTTTACAATGAAGATCTATTCCTAATATTAAGAGGCCATAGTATGCTTCAATACTCATAATTTCATAATACTTATTGAACACTTCAGTCTACATTTTTTCAGTGTGGTCTAGATCTGGGAGAGGAGACCACTGAGCTGATCCTGTGACCCTGCTGCTAAAGCTATTACATAAAAATTGCATTTAGTAAAATAGCAAATAATAATAAGATGCTACAATGAAGCCATAATTCTATGCAATTAATAGGCATCAAATAAAACAGGCAAATTAATGTCATTACCTATTACTCTGTGAATTACAATAGGTTGAAAATGAAAGAAAATATCAAAGGGAAAAAAGAAAAAGTACATGCAAAAATTCCAAAAACTAATGTACAGGGCTTTAGGGGAACAAGCCTTCAGATGAATCCTAGGCTAGGTGGGGAGGTAGGCTATGTTGTACTACATGACAACTGCAGCAGTCCTTATGTTCTTCTAACTTCTACCGGCTCATTTCCTTCCTTATTAGCTGCCAAGGAAATTAAGAAATTTGTTCTTATATTTCCTCAAGATTACAGAAATATACAATCTCTCTCATTCAATTAACCAATTAGCTCTGTGCCCACACCCCAATTCATAAACTAGAGGAATCACTTTCCCCCTAAGCTTTTTGTTCTCTCACTCTCTCCCTCCTCTCACCTATCCTTGTATTTCTCTCATAGACTCTTCATGGACAACAGTCAGCTCCTTCAATCTACATCTCTCATAGGCTGAGGTATATTAAACAAAGTGAAATGCTCTCTTTTCAACCTTTTTTCTTCAAGAAATGGCCATTTAAACTTCATTCTCTTACAATACCTCACTCTTCTGTCATCACTGATGATTCTCCAAGATACTTTTCCTTTTTATAGGTGCTGTAATAACATTTATATTCAATAAGAGGTGCTATGGAAGCTACTATTACCTTTAAATAAAAAAGGAAATCATCCCAAATGGAGCTTTTTTTCTTTGCATCAGTTCTAAGTGCAAACTGGTAAATATAAAAGTGACTCAATAATTAAGATTTAGACTACTGATAGTTTCAAGACATGCCTAGTTGATATCTAGAATTCACTCCTCAACTCAACTAAAATTGCTTCCTTCTGATTTAATGACTTGACAGTGGACTCTTTTCAGTTTTCATTCATCTTGACCTTACATTTGACACTGTTAACTACTTGTCTCCACCTGGATACACTCTCCTCGTTGTGATACTGTAAAATTATTATCTCCCATTTTTGCCCTATCATTTTGGAAACTTTAATCCCAGTTGTTGGATCTTCCTTAGTTCTTACCTCAATCCTCAATACTGGGCCCTAGCCTTTCTCCACATTCTCTCAATTATCTCATTGGCTCTCATGGGCTCAATATTTACTTTTTATGCACCTCTCAAACCTACATATCCAGACCTGGTCTTTCTCCAGAGCCTAAATCCCACATCAGTTTCTCATTGGACATTATCACCTGTATGTCCTATAAGCACTGTAAAAGCCACATGCTGAAAACTAGAACTCATGTTTTTCCCCAAGGTCTCACTTCTTTCTAAATAGTCTATTTTTCATAACCTTGCCATTTTTTCCCACTCTTCACTCTCCCTCATCCCTCATATGTGGTCAGTTGATAAATATTAAAGATATTAAATCCATATTATCTCTTGGATCTGTCCCCTTCTCACCACTCAATTGTAACTCTAATTTAGGTTCTTTTCATATTGTGAAGGACTATAATAATAGCCTTCAAATTTGAAGACCAACTGGTCTCCCTACTTCCAGGCTCGCTCTTCTCTAATCCATCCTTCACATATTCCCTAAAGTGATGGCCCTAGAGTCTAGGTCTATGGTCTAGGACCTAGACCACAGATCTGATCCTGTGATTCTATTGCTAAAGAAACTCCAGTGAATGGCTCCCTCTTGGCTCATATAAAATTAGAACTCTTCTGCCTGTTAAAGCCCTTCACAATATACCTCTTGCCTAACTCTGCTGCTTTTTTATGTATCATTCCCCACTTCCCACAGTCAAATAGGCTTATTAGATCCATTTCAAAATGGCTTTTCCTCCCCTGTCTCTGTGCCTTTAGTCAAGCAATTTCAATTCCTGATATGCATGCTCTCCTCAGTTCAGTCTTTCACAATTCCTAGCACCCGTCAATGCTTAGGTACAAGAGGAAATCTCTCACTGTTGAGGTTTGGAGGGCTGTACCCCAAAATACCAACACGCCGGGTCCTGCCTGAATGAATTCGACACAGGCCTTCTTAAAGCCAAAGAAAAACAAAAGTTTACTAAAGATTCACCATACTGGGTTGACTCTTAAGGAGCCTAAGCATTTGTAATGCTTGTACTCACAAGCGAGCCAGATAGAATCTCAGCTAGACAGAGTCTGAGCTGGATTGAATCTGAGCACCTTCATGGAGGCGAGATGGAACTTAAATACAGAAAGAGACTGAGGAGAGAAGCCAAGTACCGCCAAGTAGTCTGGGGTCCCAGGGATGGACTTGATAGATCGAACCCAGGGAGGATCCTGATGAGAGTGGCTGGTAATAGAATCAAAGCAAGAAATATCAAAAGAATGCTAAATAGAAAATAGGAAGTATCTGGCCTGGGAGAAATGGAAGGGGAATCCAAGGAGCTCCCCTACCCCCCAGGCCAGCCTTCCAGGGCCCTTCAGACAAATGTGATAAAAGCCCTTCTGATCCAAGGGGAAACGGTCTTGGCTTGGACTTGTACCCCATCAATACCACTGAATTAATTATGAATAGCCTGGAGTCCGAAAGACCTAAACTCAAATCCAGTCTCAGACGCTTCTTAGCTGTTTGACCCTGGATAAGTCACTTAACTGTGTTTGCCTCAGTTTCCTCATCTATAAAATGAGCTAAAAAAGGAAATTAGAAACCACTCCAATATCTTTGCTAAAAAGACCTCAAATGTGGTCATGGAGAGTCGAACATAACCAAAACAACAATACAAATTTACAATAAAGAGAGTTTTCTTGAATGAGGTTTAGTATATTTCAATCTAAGAAATCAATTTTCTTCACAAATCTTTCTTCCATAGCTCATTTCTTTGAGCATATTTTCACCTACTCCTTATTTGGTCTATAAGTTCATTTCTTGGTTCAAGAGAAATTATTTTCTATAATATTAATAATTCATTATTAATTAGGATCCAGACTTTTTATTTCCTCATTCAGGGACCAGCCTCTATAGGTGAGTCAGCTAGTCTCTGAAGGGCATAACTGATAAAGGAGATTATCCTAATCTTAGGGCTTGGTGCTTCAAGATCTTGGGCAAGACAACACAGAATCTAATCTAGGTGAATTCTTGTCCTGAAGGAATAAGACCATGTCCTTGCATCCATCCACAGCAGTTTTAGGAGGACCAAGCTCACTAAGAAGAAAACAATCAGAGGGGTTTTGGGTGGAGATGGATTTCCTGCCGAGATTGCTGGAGGCAGCTGAGTATCAAGGGCTTTTAGCCCAATCAGGGTTGATTTTCACGAGTCAGGGACATTTTTTCCCAAAGGTATTTAAAGCATTGCCATCATGGTTTTGTCTTTCCTTACTGAGAGAAAACAATGCCCATCAATTTATAGATTATAGATTATTATCTAGCTGAATATTAATTACCCAGAAATTCTATTTAACTGGCTATTCATTTATCACAGTTTCATTTCCTTTCCCCCTGCCCCATCTCCTCTAGGAATTCTGGTTGGACATTTTGCTCAAGCTGCGGTTTGTTTCAGTTTTTTTTTGAGGCTTTGCTTTTAGATATTTTGAATTCATTCCCTTCAGGTGAGATAAAACCTTTGTCTTCCTGAGTCCTTCTGTGGCTTTCTTGGGGTATTAAGTGTTGTATCTGAGCCAGCTTATGCTAGACACCTGCAAGCTTTCGGTATTCTCCAAGTGGTTGGATCCCAACCATGGGAATTTCCCAGTGTTCTTTCTCAGCTCTCTGATGACATCATTCCTCTGCTCAGAAAGCACCAGCGGCTCCCTGTTGCCTCTAAGAAAAATTACAAACACCACTGTGGCATTGAAACTCTTCTACAAACTGGTGCGGCCTGCCTTGTTAAGCCAATCGCACATTACTCTCCTTCACGCACTCTCTATATTCCAGCCACACTAGTCTACTTGCTATCACTGGATACAGAATTGCTTTTTGTCTTTGTATCCCCAGTACTTATCAGTGCCTGGCCCAGAAATACTTGTTGAATGAATGAAAGACAGTAACTGCTATTCATAAAGTGACAACCATGTGCTAGAACAGCTACAAAGTCCAGAATCAGATCTCCTTAAGAACACAGTGCTTTAAAGTCCTAGGGAATGCTTATAACAGGATACTGGAAAGCTGAACAATTTTTTTTTAAATTAACCTATCTTTTACGTCCAGAGAAGCGTAATATTTTGAGCTAGCTGACTAGCTCAGTCTACAATCTGTCTCCAACCTACTTTTAAGTTTGAGTGCATATTATTTTCATTCACACACTTTATAGTCTACCCAAACTGCCCTATTTGCTATTACCTTTAGATGCCATTACATACGCTCTCTTCTTGCCTTTGCGTAAGCGGCTTCTCCATGCCTGTAATGCATTCCTTTACCAACTCTGTTTCATTAAAAGTAAATTTTGCTGACATCTTTTGTTTTACAATTCGTCCTTACCTCCTTGCTTTGAGAACTTTCCTTAATAACAAGGAATTTTAAAATAAAAATAGGAAGACCAAAAAGGAAGCAAAACCAATCACTGCATCAAAAAAAAAATCTAATATATGCAATGTCTGACACCCAGGAAGCCCCTTCCCAAATCCATCTAGGTAAAGAAGTAGGGAGACACTCTCCTACCACTTCTGTGCAGCCAAACTTGTTCTTTGTAATTTTGCAACATTTTTTTGCAGGTTTTTTCACTGTCATTGATGTCGGCACTGTGTCTATTGTTTTACTGTTTCGGCTAACTTTACTTTGCATCATTTCGTGTATATGTATCAGTGCTTTCCTGTATTCATCATATATCCAAGTATCACAATTTGTCTAGTCATTTTCCAATCTGTGGAGGTCTATTTCTTTCCAGTATTTTGCTAAAAGAAAAACTGCTATTATAAGTATTTCAGGATATATGTTTGGCATGTATATATTTTCTTAAAATAAAATAATGGCTTCCTTGGGGTATATCTAGTATTAGAATTTCTGGGTTGAAAAAGTATAAATATTTCAACAATTTTATCTGCATAATTCCAAACTGCTTTTCAGAATGAGTGTACTAATTAATATGCCTTTCAGCAATATTAATTATTCCCCTCATTTGTCACCTTGGCCAATCTGCTTGATATGGAATAAAACTTTACATTTATTTTTATTCACATTGTTCTTATAATTAGTGTTATGGAACACTCTTTCATACGGTTGATAAGTCTGAATTTTTTTGATAATTGCTTATTTATATCCTTTGACCATTTTTCACCGTGGCCTCTTAAAATTTCTAGCTTCTAAAAAAGGTTCAGGGCAAGTTCCACCTCCTAGATGAGACCTTATCTTCCCAGTAGTTCTCTCCCTGAAATTATGCAATGTTTATTTTCTATAAATTTTGTACTTACTTATCCACATACATCTTACCCAGGCATTCTCGTGTTGAAATTCCCAATGCCTAGCATGCAATAAATACTTATGAAGTATTTTTGAATGAATGACTTAATTCACCAAACTGGAGATAAATACACAAATGTATTCTTAAACGGCTATCAACCCAATAGAAGAAAAGGCAAACAAGTATAAACCCACCATAAACCTACCCAACACATTTCATTAGGATGTACACATCACAGATTTTTTGATGGTAACTCAATATTCAATCATCAAGGACATTATTTTCATTTTCCAAGCCAAAGGAACTGAAAATGAGCTAATCTTAACAATGAACACCCCAGCTTTATTTAAATAATACATTCTTATAAGCTGAGATGCACAACAACAATTTTTTGTGACATAGGAACAGGCCAGGGAATACCTGGCACACGTGCTTATTTAAAGACAAGCAAAGTTCAAAGAAGAGGTCCTAGAAAAGTCCTGTGATGGACAGAGAGACATTCGTTTTCTTGGGGAAGTCAAGGAAAGGTTTACAGAGCAGATGGCATCTGCTTTGGGTCTTACAAGAGGATGGACTTCAGCACACAGAAGCTGGTACTGAGAAGAGTATCATTTATTTCAAGGAATTGAGAGGTAAAGTGGGAAAAAAACAGAAGAGGACAGGATGAGAACAAGAGGCTGAAAGTAGTGCCATCTGCCTACAAGAGGACTTGCTTACAGAATGCCAGGAGAACACTGGAAAGGATGGCTGAAGTCAGTTTTGAAAGGCCTTGCATGCTAGCACAAAGATTCTGTACTTTACATTTTAGCAAACAGTGAGTAGAGGGGTACAATTAGAAACTTGGGATTGGAATTCTGAGGAGAAGCTGGAAGTACAGACACAGATTTGGGAGTTACCTGCAGAGAGGTAATAATATGGCCAGTCAGTCAATAAACTTATAGTAATCTTCCATTACGAGTCAGGCACTGTCTGAAGCATTCGGAATACAAAGAAAGGCAAAAGCCAGGCTTGGCTCTCAGAGAGCTCGGTCTAATGGGGAAGTCGACACACAAAACAGACAAGCTATGAACCGGATACATGGAAGGATGACAACAGAATTAAGGAGAGTCAGGAGAGGCTTCCTGAAGAAGGTGGGATTTTAGCCAGAACTTGAAAGAAGACAGTAATCCAGCAGAGGGAGAGGTGAGGAAGGAAAGCTTCCAGTCATTGAGAACAGCCTAGGAAAATGCCTGGAGCTGGGCAATGGAGAATCTTATGGAAATAAGAAGAAAGGAAGTAAGACTGGATTACAAAGTGGGAGGAAGGAAGTGAAAAGTAAGAAGACTGGAAAGGTGGAGAACCAGGATTAGTGAGTAGGAATGATAAACTCTAAAGGGTTTTCAAAGCTAAACAGATGATGCTAAACATGAGCATGGATATGGCCATTTTACTAAGGTCTCTTGGGCATCTGAACAGAGGATGGATTAGAGTGGGGACAGACCCATCCACATGCTATTGCAATAATTCAGGTGGGAGGTGATGAGGGCCTACACTAGAGTAGTGGCAACATCAGAAGAGAGAAACGAGGGTGTATACAAGAGATGCTGGAAGGGAGTGTATACAAGAGACATGGGAGTGTAATTCTTGTCTTAATAAAAGCTAGACAATTAACTAAATGTGTATATGTAACTCATATATAAAGGCTTAAAGAATTCCAGAAATGTTGTAATACAAAGTTTACACATGGTGGTGTAGAGTGTCTCTGCTTTAAAATGCAGATCAAGTGCCAACTTGTGCACTAAGCATGTCTTCATCTCTCCTCCCCTACTTGTGTAGATTTGTATTAATAACTTTATATTTGTCAGAGGAGAAGCTTGAGCCCAGGCATTCCTGCCTCTGAGGCCAGTTCCCCAGTTACCGTGCCAAACTATCCATTTTCAAACAAATCTCTAAAAATGTAGTAACACCACCAACAGCAGCTACCATTTATACAGAACTTTATAGTTTATAAATGCTTTACAAATGTTATCCCACTTGACCATCACAAGAGCCCAGGTACTCTCATGACCTCCACTTTTAAGATAAAGACGCTAAGGCCCAAAAGGGTTAATTGACCTTCCAGGATTACACTGGGTCACATTGCCTCTGTAGGAAATAGAATCTGAATTCAGGTCTCCCTGAGTCCAGGGCCAGAACTCATTCATGGAGGTATAAACCTGTAATCCCTGCTACCAGGATGACTGAGGCTAGCGTATCCCATGAGCTTGGGAGTTCTGACCTACAATGGCGTAAGGCTGATCAGACGGCCATACTAACTGAGACACCAATATGGCAAAGCTCTGGGGTTGTGGGGAATTTAGGCTGGCTGAAGAAGGAAAACCAGCCCAGGTCAGAAATGGAGCCAGTCAGAGCTCCCTGGCCAATGAGTAGTAGAACTGGCCTGTGAGTGCCCACTACCTTAGAGCCTGGAGGAGACAAGCAGAGCTAGTTTCTAAAAAGAAAGAGCAACAACAAAAACATCAACAGTTCAATTTAAATTTTGATAATTCTATATAATCTCACTTTACAACATCTGAGTCAGCTATAATGTCTACTAAATTATTTTTTTATTTCAAGTAATCAATAAAAAATAATATGCAGATATTATTGGATACTTTTAAAATTGGCTTTATATGTAGAGCACTAATGAAAACAACTATATTTAAATTATATTTTTATTCCTCTAAGTGTATCAGGATAAAAATAAATCAACTCACCTTTTCCCGCAGGCTGGGGAACTGCAAATCCAGGCAATAAAAATGGTGCCCCTGTGGTAATGCCAGCTGGTTTTAGTTCACTGACACCATATGTTGTTAGAGAAGTTATCAAATTAACTAGATCTTTCAAAGCATCCTTGGATTCTGCCTCTTTTGCTTGTTCTAATCTATAAAAGGTAAGATGGGTATGATTTACAACAAAATAATACAGAGCCTTAAATTGAACACAAATACTAAATGCAATTCTCAAGAGTGCATTGGAATAACAGCAAAACTCTACCTAAATCTGCCTTACCTGCTTATTGTTTATCTATGTTTAACATGCTGAGCACAGCTGAATACAATGCACACAAACATCTCCTTAGTAATAAAACAAGAAGGGCCTGCTTTGTTTGAGCTCATTTATGCTAGGGGAAGAAAGAATCTATTTTATGTAGACTATGTAGACCTACAGAGCTAGCAAATGGAGTGTCCTAGTGGAAGTGATAGGCACCTTACCTAGTGGTAAGGGAGTGGTAACTCATAGAATTTCTGATAAAGAAGGAAAAGACAGGAATATTCTAACACGAATCCTATATTTTTATTTTTTCTAAATTTAATATTTATTTCCCCCTAATTGCATGTAAAAACTTTCAACATTTGTTTTTTAAAATTTCTGAGTTCAAATTTTCTCCCTCCCATAACCCCTCACTGAGAAAGCAATCTGATAAAGATAGACACGTATAGTCATGCAAAACATATTTCCAGGTTAGTCATATTATGAAAGAAAAGAGACCAAAAAAAGAAAAGAAATAAAGAAAAAGAATGCTTTGATCTGCTTTTATACTTCATCAGTTCTTTATCTGGGGGCAGAGCCAAGATGACAGAGTAGAAAGATGCTTATACTCTAGCACTTCCCCCACAGTCCACAATATACCTGTAAAAAATGACTCTCAACAAATTCTAGAGCAGCAGAAACCACAGAACAACAGAGTGAAAGATGTTTCCAGCCAAAGGTAACCTGGAAGACCGACAGGAAAGGTCTATCCCATAGGACGCTGAGTTGAGTGGAGCCCAGCCCTGGCTGCTCGGCAAGGAAAGGAACAGGACCCGAACAGACCTCCAGGGCAGAATTCCCAGCAGGGAGGGTCCCAAATCCCTCAACCCACAAGCGACAAAGAAAGCTCCAAAGGTCAGTGTGGGAGGGCTTTCCCAGATAGGCGCCAGGGGATGAAAAGACCAGAACCGAAGTGAAAATTTGACTTTCAAACAAAAGAATCAAGAGAAGCATGAAAAGGTAAACAGGAAAGAGAAATCATAAAGGACTTTCAAAAGCTGAACTGTTTACATTCCTACATGTAAAGATAATATTTTTAACTCGAGACTTTTCTCAGTATTTGGGTAGGTGGAGGGATTATACACATACACACACACACACACACACACACACACACATACACATATGTAGACAGAGCGTACAGGTTGAGTTGAATCAGAAGAGATGATATCCATAAAAAAATTAAATTAAATTAAATTAAAGAGTGAGAGAGGAAAATATTGGGAGGAGAAAGGGAGAAATGGAATGGGGCAGGCTATCACTTGTAAAAGAGATAAGAAAAATCTTGTTCAATGGAGGAGAAAAGGGAGGAGGTGAGAGAGGAAAAGTGAAGCTTACTCTCTTCACGCATGGCTTAAGGAGGGAATAACATGCTCACTCAATTTGGTATGAAAATCTATCTTACACTATAGGAAAATAGGAGAGAAGGAGACAAGTGGGGTGAGGGGGATGATAGAAGGGAGGGCAAATGGCAGAAAGGAATAACTAGAAGTAACTGCTTTTGGGAAGGGACAAGGTCAAATGAGAGAATACAAAAAAGGGGGGGGCAGTGTAGGATGGAGGTCAATATAGTTAGTCTTACACAACATGACTATTATGGAAGTCTTTTGCAATAAGACATATACATACATACATATATATGTATGTATATATATACATGTATATATATACATATATGTATATATATACACACACACATATATATATGTGTGTATATATATATATATATATATATATATACACACATATATATATATATATATATATATATATATATATATATATATATCCTGTATTGAACTGCTTGCCTTCTCAGTGGGGATGGGTAGGGAGGGAAGGAGGGAGAGAAGTTGCAATTCAAAGTATTATAAATGAATGTTGAGAATTATCATTGCATATGACTGGGAAATAAGAAATACAGGTAATGGGGTATAGAAATTTATCTTGCCCTACAAGAAAAGAGAGAAGATGGGGATAAGGGAAGGATGGGATGTGATAGAAGGGAGGGTATATTGAGGGAAGGGGTAATCAGAATGCAAGGTATTATGGGTTGGGGGGAGGGGAGAGATGGGGAGAAAAACTAGAACTCAAAATTTTGTGGAAATGAATGTCAAAATCTAAAAATAAATGAAGAAAAGAAAAGAAAAAATCAGCTCTTTATCTGAAATTGGATAGCATTTTTCATCATAAGTCCTTCAGAACTGTCCTGGATCACTGTATTGCTGAGAATAGCTAAGTCATTCTCAGTTGATCATCATATGATATTACTGTTACTGTATACAATGTTCTCCCGGTTCTGCTCATTTTACTTTGCATCAGTTCATGCAAGTCTTTCCAGGTTTTTCTGAAATCATCCTACTGGTCAATAGCGTTCCATCACAATGATATACCATAAGTTGTTCACTACCATTCCCTCATTAATGGACATCCCTCAATTTTCAGTTCTTTGCCACCAGTAAAAGAGCTTCTTTAAGTATTTTTGTACATATAGGTCCTTTTCCTTTCTGCTTTTTATCTCTTTGGGATAGAGACCAGCAGTGATATTGCATGGTCAAGAGGTATGCAAGGTTTTATAGCCCTTTGGGCATAGTTGCAAATTACTCTACAGAATGGTTGGATCAGTAAATAACTTCATGAACAGTGCATTAGTGTCTCAATTTTCCCATATCCCCTCCAACATTTGTCATTTTTCTTTCCTATCACATTAGCCAAACTGATAGGTGGGTAGTGGTACTTCAAAATTGTTTAAATTTTCATTTCTCTAATCAAAAGTGATTTTATGCATTTTTCCCTGACTATAGATAGCTTTGATTACTTTGTCTGAAAACTGCCTGTTCATATCCTTTATCAGTTGAGGGATGGCTCTTATATCTATATTTGACTCAGTTCTCTATATATTTGAGGAATTAGGTCTTAACCAGAGAAACATGCGGCAAATTTTTTTCACAATATTAATTACCAACTATGTAATTCCTTCCACCCTATTTCCCCCATTTATTCTACTCTAGCTCTCTTTCACTCTGTCTGTCTCTCTCTTTTCACCCTTTGCATTCTCAAAAGTGTTCTGCTTTCTGATTTTTACTTCCCCCAATCCACCTTTCCATCTATCAGCACCTCCTCCCACCAATCCCCGCATGTGGCACACATGCACAGAACATACATACATACACACTCTTCTCTTATCCCCTTCTTGTCCTACTTTCTTATAGGGTAAGACAGATTACTATATCCCACTGACTGTATATGTTATTCCCTCTTTGAGCCAATTCCAATAAAAGTAAGATTCATACTCTTCCCCACCTCCCTTATCTTCCCCTCCGCTGTAAAAGCAATTTCACACCTCTTTTATGTGAGATAATTTACCCCACTCTATCTCTCCATTTTTCTTTCTTCCAATGCATTCCCTTCTCACCTCTTAACTTTATTTTTTTTAGATAATTATCCCATTATATTCAGTACACACTTGTACCCTCTGCCTATGTAGATGCCTTCCAACTGCCCTAATAATGATAAAGTTCTTAGAAATTACAAATATCAGCTTACCATGTAGGAATGTAAACAATTTAATCTTGTTAAATCACTTATGAGTTCTCTTTCCTGTTTGCCTATTTTATGCTTCCCTTGAGCCTTATATTGGAAAATCACATTTTCTATTCAGATCTGATCTTTTCATCAGGAATGCTTGAAAGTCTTCTATTTCATTGAATATCCTTGTTTTGCCTTAAAGGATTATACTCAGTTATATTGGGAAAGTGATTCTTGGTTGTAATTCTAGCTCTTTTGCTCTCAGGAATATTATTTTCCAAGGCCTCTGATCCTTTAAGGTAGAAATTTTTGCTAAATGTTGTATTATCCTGACTGTGGCTCCACAGTATTTGAACTGTTTCTTTTTGGCTGCTTGCAATATTTTCTCCTTGACATGAGAGCCATGGAATTTGGCTATAATATTGCTAGTTTTCATTTTGGGATCTCTCACAGGAAGTGATTTGTTGATTCAATTTCTATTTTACTCTCTGGTTCTAGAGTATTAGGACTATTTTCCTTAATTTTTTAAAAGATGATGTCTAGGCTTTTTTTAATCATGGTTTTCAGGTAATCCAATAATTCTTAAATTTTTCTCTCTTAGATCTATTTTCCAGCTCAGTTGTTTTTCTAATGAGATATTTCACATTTTCTTCTATTTTTTCATTCTTTTGACTTTGTTTTATTGCTTCTTCATGTCTCATAAAGTCATTCCGTTTGCCCAAGTCCAATTTTTAAGGCATTGTTTTCTTTAGTGATCTTTTGTACCTCCTTTTCCATTTGGCCAATTCTACTTTTTGAGGAGTTCTTTTCTTCAATGGTCTTTTTTACCTCTTTTTCCATTTGGTCAGTTTTACTTTTTAAGTAATTCTTCTCTTCAGTGAATTTCTGTATATCTTTTTCCATGTAGCCAATTCTGCTTTTTCAAGTCAATCTCCTCTTCATTGGATTTTTGTGCCTCTTTTATCATTTGGCGTATCCCATTTTTTTAGGTGTTATTTTTTGTGCCTCTTTGAAGAAGATGTTGACTCCTTTTCCATGACGTTCTTGCATCACTTTCATTTCTCTTCCCAATTTTTTCTCTTTCTGTCTTACTTGATTTTTTAAAGTCCTTTTTGAATTCTTCCATGGCCTGAGACCAACTCATATTTTTCTTCGAGGCATTGGAGGTAGCAGTTTTGATTTCATTGTCTTCTGAGTGTGTATCTTGATCTTCCCTGTCACCATAGCAACTTTCTATAGTCAGGATTTTTTCTGTTGTTTGCTCATCTTTCCAGTTTATTTCTTGACTTTTAACTTCATGGTAAACTGGGGCTCTGCTTCCAGAGCAGAGTGGGCACTGTCCCAAGCTTCAAGTTTTTGGTGCATCTCTTTTCAAAGCTAATTCTGGGGACCTATAAGTTTTTGACCCTAGGGAGAGATGCATTTATTACTCTCCTGGCCTGTGCTCTGGTCTGTGAAAGATCTCAGTCACTCTCTTCCACCTTGGAACTGTGACCATAATCAGGGTCCCAGCTCCTCTGTGGCTACAAGCTCTGCCATGCTAGTGCTCCTCCCTGGCAGGAAAACCAAGAATGCAACCCAGATCCAAGAACGGGCAATGCAACAGAATCCTAACCCTAGTGCCAGCAAATGGACCCCTATAATCTTCTTGTGACCAGTTCTCTGACCCCCTTATTGTCTGTAGGCTGAGAAGCCCAGAGACTGCCACTGATTCAGGTGTCCCCAAAGCCTACTGCTGGCTTGCTGGGGCATGGCCTGTGCTGGACTGTCCTTTCCTGCTCCCATTCTAAGTTGTTTTGGGTAGAAAGTTGTTTCACCCAGTCTTTTTATGGGTTCTATCACTCCCAAATTTGTTATGAGGCATTATTGAAAGTTGTGTGGAGGGGTTTTGGTGAAAATTCAGCAAGTCTCTGCCTTTTCTCTGTCATCTCAGGCCCACCACCCCAAACCCTGTATTTTTCTAGAACGAATTCCAAGGGTTCAGAGGAAAGGTAAATAGGAAATCATGGATAAAAGCTACTTAGGGGAAGTCAGCCCAGAAGAAGTTCCTAATAATGAAATTCCCAAGATACAAGGAGAAACCATTCTGATGAGGAAGCAAAAAGGGCAATATTATCTAAAAAAAACTAATTTAGATTTTATTTATGAAATAATTTTTATTGATGCCTTTTGTTACAGGTATTTATTGTCTCCTTTACTGTGCAACAGAGCCCTACCTTATAACAACTACAAAAAGATAAAGCAAAACCAATCAGGGATAATACGTTACTGTGTATGTAAAATTCACACACTCTACTTTCCAAATCCCACCCCACTCCATTTCAAATGGAAGAAGGAAGGTGTATTTCATCACATATTCTCTGTGACCAAGATGTTTCATAATAATTTCTCAGAATTTGGATTTCTTTTCATATCTATCATTTTCATTTATTCACATTTATTTATGAATATTATCATATTCATTACTATAGTCACTGTGTTTACTATTATGCATATTGTTTTCCTACTTCTGTTTACTTCACTCTCTGAACTCACTGAAATCTCTCTCTTATTTCCTCAAATTTCTAATAGTTCAAAAATATAATTACATTCACATATCATAATTTGTTCAATCTATGGGGAATCCTTTTGTTTCAAGGTTTTGTTTTTGTTGCTGCTATAGCCAAAAATGTTCCAATAAACATGGGACCCTGTTGTAAACTCTGTGGGATGCATTCCATTAGTGCAGGTGCTGGGCCAAAAGTCTGGCGAATTTTCTTGCATAACTTCAAACTGTCTTTACACAGTATATGTGGAATATTTCAGAGCAACACCTGTGGTGTACTGGTAGTATTCCTGTATTCTGACAGCCTTTTCAACATTGACTATTTCTGTTACCATCTTCACCAATTTCAGGGGATGAATAAAACCTCAGTTTTAAAATCTGAAATTCTCTTAATATTAATGATCTGGAACAATGTTATACACCATAATAATGGGCAACGTTATTATTAGTATTTAGTAGTAAAATTATTAAATTCAACATTAGTGTTTCAAGATTTGGAAAGCACTTTACTACACTATCTCATATACCTTGATCCTAATCACAATCCCAATAGACGCTATTATTATGGCCATCTTACAGATAAGAAAACGGAAGCTGAAGGCAGTTTAAATGACTACACAACTAGCGTCTGAGGCAGAATTAACACTCTAGTTTTCAAGATTCCCAGTTCTCCTTTCTACTGACAAAGCTACTTAGATTTTCTCTTCATATCCTTTGCCCACTTATTTACCAGGAAATATGTCTTAATCATATGCTGAAGTCAGCTGGTTCATATGAACAGCTTCCTTATGTGCTAGAAGAATTGGCTGATATGTGACCAACTACCAGTGACCTCTGAAAGAAAGTGAGAAGAGAAAAATCTCCATTCCCCATTCCATCTCCCCCACAAAAAGGAAAGAAAAGAATCCACAGACAATGAGGTTGATTGTTATTCCTGGGAACACTCTAGAATGTGTTACTAGAGAGATGATAATAGAACATTTAGAAAAAGAAATGGTGATTACAAGGAAGCATCAAGAACAAGTCATGCCAGACTACACTTATTTCCTTTTCTGACACGGTTATTAGAATGGTCATTCTAAGCCCTATTCTAGAGAAAGATTTTAACACAGTACTGGTAAAGTCTTATGCTATTTGGTTGGGGGGGAGGAGGGGAAGGGCACGCCTGAATAATCTGGGTCCAGTTTTTCTGAAAATATGGCGAGTCAAAAAGATAAGTTCAGGGGACCCTTCACATTCCTTTACAAGGGGCACTCAGAAGTGTAATGGGCTGCCTTGGCAAGTGATGGAATCCTTCTCACTTTGGGCTTTTTTATGGAAAGTACAGAGGACCACCCGCTGGCTATATTGTAGACCAGATGGCCTCTGACATACATTCCAGCTTCAAATCCATGACTTTAAATCTAGCAATCTTCCTCTTTTTAAAATATGTTTTGTTAATATCTTCTGTGTTTAAGCCACAGCCATTTCGGTGGGAAAAATCCTCCTTTCATCCTCCAAATGAATAGTTCCTTATGATTAAAAACCATTAGTAAAAATACTCAGTAGAGAGGCTGCATCTAACAATGTATACAATATTCTACCACTATTGGGATAAAAGGACAGAACAATCTTCAAACAAAAGCTAGACTTTTGGGACATTTTGTGAAGAATTTCTCTTTAAGATAAGGGTTATTTATATATGAGGTCACTAAGGTCCCTTCCAACTCTGAATTTTGAAACTCGAAAATTACTCTTCCTAAAATAAATTGGAAGCAAAGCTATCTCCAAGGAAGACTTTCATTTGTGTATGGATTTGGCTGATTTGGCAGTACAATATGACACATATTGTTAAAAGAGCTTAATAAATGATTTATCTAAAAAAATAATAAGTGCTTTATTTATCAAATTGCTAGCTTTTATTCACTTGATATGACTAGGTTTGTTCCAGCTGAATGTAACTTTGATGCCAAGGCAGCTTTATGAATGTGACTCTAAATAATTTGTAAAACATTTTGTAAGATGAAGCCCTTTCAGAAAAATTTCTCCAACTCTTTTCTTAAACTTTCTTCTAACGTGGCTGCTTCCCTCGAGTCTTACTACAACGTCTCATCGTGGTATGGAGGTGATTCTTGATCAGCAGAGTATAAGTTCTGGCAAGGGCTACCAAGCTGGAATAGTTCCCAGTGATGGAGTATGTCCACTACTGAGGAACAGAATTCAGAGAGCTTTTAATCCATTAGTAGACAAAAGCACCTATATTAATGAAATCATGGACATTTTAAAATATTAAAGTAATAACAGGATGATAAGTAACATATCTTTCTGGTTCAACCACATATTTTGTGGGTCTGACACATACTAGCAGTTTTGTCATAGGCAAATCACTCACCTCCAAATATGTCACAAACTTTCTAATATTTATTATAAGATTAACACAAACTGCTTATCCAAAATGGGGGAGTTCACCACCACCACCCCCCTCATGAAAGCACAGTTGCAGACCAAGAATAGACAGACAAGAAAACACAGGATAAGAACAATGAATAAATACTCTATCAGTTATAGACATACCTGCCTCACTAGTAATGAAATGTGGCTCAGGATGAGAGGATCTGCCTATAGTGGAACATGTTAAAATGCACAGAAAGCCTAGGAACAGCAAGGAGGGAAAGCGTTGGCTTCTCTCAACAATAATTCTCAATTGGACATATGACTAATATAGCTATGTACCTTGCAGGAGAAAGGATGGGGTCGCTAGCATTTTTAATATAACAAGTTCATACAGCTCCATATAACTACATCTAATTCTTCTTAATAAGGAATAAAGAAGAGGTAGCTAAAAGTGACCTAGAGAGGGAAAGTTTCTTCATCAGGCACAAGATAGGACTACACTGAATTATTTTTTTCACAACTACTAAGGGACTGCCTAGTAAAGAAGGAAAAGGGTGTTTGCCACTCTTGCTGGACCAGTTCCTCAGAGAACATCTGAAAGTCTAGATAATCTGACTTTTGCTAGAAAACGGTCGTGAGCTAAGGTCACAGACTTCACTGGTCTGTGGCAAAAGAATGGGGTTGGGTATCTTGCAATGATAAGACAAAAGCAAATACAGGCAGATGATGTGAAAACAAGTATTAAATTGAAGAAAGAATTTCATCCTGTCCCCCCCAAAATAAGTGGATCTAATTATGCAAATGCACGTGCAAATCACACAGAAATAAATGAGACTAAAAGAATTACATACACTCAATAGAAAAAAAATTAATAAATGCATGCTTCATACCTGAGCAAGAGATCACAGAGAAAGTTATATCCTTGCCATATCCTAAAGTCATCAAGCAGAGTTTGAGAAACATCACTGGAATCCTTGAGAAAGCAAGAAAGCCCAGCAAACATTTCAACAATCTCCAGGGGAGAAAGATCGTCCGACTGCTGCATATTCTGGACACATGTTGACAAACATTCTTTTTCTGCAAAAACAAAAAATTACAACAACTGTGTATTCACAAAAATCAACTTTCAATGACTTTGCACATTTTCTTTCATCCTTAAATGTGGCTAAGCTAGCTAGCTGTTAAATATTTAGAAATTACAGTGTTACAATGATGGCAGACATGAAGATTTATTTTAACTTCTTTAGAAAGTAAAAAGAAATTTCTAATTATTTGGGGGAAAATCATGTCTTTAAAGAAAAAATTTTATACAGAAAAATACTGGGAAAATATTCACGTCAATTCAACTCAATAAACATTTATCAAATGTCCATCCCATGAAAGGCATTATAAATAAGGAAAAGCTAGAGAGTCAACCTCAAAATCAAAAGACCTGGATTCAAATCTTGCTTTTGATACATCTTAACTATATAATAACGTGTCAGTGCACAAAGTCACTCTCAGCCTCAACTGCAAAGCACATGCAAATCTGTATCCGTAGAGAGGGGTTTTTTTACTCTAATGAAGTAACAAGTGTACTCAAAAAATGAAAACCAAAACATAACGTACATATTACATATATGAATACAATAATATAAGCACTGGGCTAGATCCTAGCGATACAAAAGGCAAAAAAAAGCAATACTTGGACCTTGAAGGAAGACACATCAATATAGGTTAAACACTGTGTGTGTGTGTCTCTGTATGTGTGTGCGTGCACATGCATGTGGACATGTACATGTAAGCTCACCCAGAGAGAGAGAGAGAGAGAGAGAGAGAGAGACTGAGGCAGAAGCTATATATCTGGATGGTCTATTTCCATCAGAGGATAAGAAGAATGGTGAGCATTTATAGGGCACCTAATATGTGCCAGATGCTGCACACTTTACAAATATCATCTCATTTGATTCTCATAACAACACAGGAAAGTGACTACTACCATTATCCCCATTTTACAGGTAAGCAAACAGAGAGAAAGGAATTTGCCCAAGTTCCTAGTAAGTGTCTGCGTCTAGATTTGAACACAGGCCTGAATCCAGGCCTGGCACTGCACCACCTTGCTGGGAGCACAGGTACACAGTTAAAGGGATGTTCGGATCCATCTAGTCTAGCCTCTTTATTTTACAGATGAAGAAACTGAGACCCACATAGGTACTTACCAAAGTATGTTTCCACTTTACAGTTTGGATTTCTTATATTGTGACAGTATAAAGATAACAGATAAAGGAATATCTACTGTTTTAAAGAAAAATTAGAATGCAAATGCAAATGCAGTACAGAATTATCCAGAAATAGTTCAAGCAAAAGGAACACAGAAAGTTGCCATCAGTTTGGGACAAAATCCTATCAGTCAAATTATGACTGGCTGTGGAAGTGATTCTTTTATTTTTCTTTAGTCAATTTTGCCTAAAGAAATCCATCTCATGTAAAACTCAAAAAAAGATTAAATGTAAAGAAATACGAATTTATTTCAAATTTTATTTAAAACTTCAGTTAAAAGTTCAGTAAAATCTGGACTAAGACAAAAAATAAGCAAACTACTTGAAAACCAAGTCCACTTCCTCCTATTTAGAAACTGCTGGGAGCTCACTGACATGAAGATGTATATAATAAGTACGGATTTTCTTAGTAAGAACTGGTGTTAAGAAAAGCCCCCATCTATGCTACAAGTTTCTTCAGTATTACTGTTACAAACTTGGCAACTGTGTTGTTGTAGGAGGTACCCTCCCACGCAGATGATAAACCTTGCCCACATGAGCACTTTCATGAGCTTCCACAACAAAAAAACTTCAGCATGTATCAGCCAACATTCTAGCAAGAGTCTCTCTGCATGTAACTAGGCTGGTCCTTGGTTCCTCCTGGGCTTTTGTAATCCGGCAGAGATTGTGCTCTCCCTTAACCACAGCCTTGGGAAATGGCAGTCACCAGCATGAAACATAAGGGCAGGAACTTAGCAGGGGATACCATCACCACAAAAGATCATTTGTGCTCCTGATGGAGACTTTCTACAAGGATCAAATGAGACTATGGAGGAAACCTCAAAAATGAAACCTCATATTTTTAGGGGGAAGAATGATTATGACTGAACATGCAAGCTGAAGTGAAATAATTTCTTCCAAATCTATATTTTGAAATTTATAAGAACTCATTGTATTTCATGACATACCTAAATAAATGTGGATGGTCATATTTTCATTGCCAGCTTAAAAAAATAAAAGAAAATCTGCTTATCAATACTTTTATTTTGAAGTATTAGGAGAGAAAAACTGGTGAAAATGAAAAAAAAATTTTTACCCACCATGAATATACTTGACCACATTGACGCTAAGCCCATGGCGGGATATGGTCATGAGTACTTCCCCAGCACTCTTCCTCCAAGGCAAGTTATAAGGAGGGCACCAGGAGGTTATTGCACTGAATAGAAGCTGCAGATCATCCTTCTGAGCCAGCTCTTCCGCTGGAGACACAAAACTGCAGAGTTTCACCAAGATCTGTAAATGAATAAAATTAATCAATCAATAAACTGAGGGTGGGAGGTGAGAAGTGGGAGAAGGAAAGAAGAAACAGAACTAAAATATAGTTTTAAGTTATCACTACATTAGAACCAGGTGGAACTAACGGGTTTGATTTTAAAGTATTAAGAAAAACCTGTAACCTGAAGGTATGCTATATTACAATCACAACATGTACTTCAAGT
This sequence comes from Notamacropus eugenii, assembly GCF_028372415.1. Lineage (NCBI taxonomy): Eukaryota > Metazoa > Chordata > Mammalia > Diprotodontia > Macropodidae > Notamacropus > Notamacropus eugenii. The sequence goes on from NC_092878.1 coordinate 144,911,896, forward strand.
TCTACATAAGATTTACATTTTTTATTTCTTGAACTGTTTCATATAAAAGAGATCCATTTGTCTCATACTATTATAAAAAGAAAATCACAATAAGAGTTGCATCTTGTTTTGATATATAATATGCCAGAAATTGAATTATTTTTAAAAGAATGAAGAACTATGAAGTCAGGAAGCAGTTAAAGCTCTGAAGACAAAGGAATTGTGGGAGAATAAATGTGTACACAAACAGGAAGAAAAAAGTTGCCTTATATCATCAGGCCATCTTACTTTAATCCAGTACTTAATTTATGTGGAAAACTTCATCAATTAAAAGGCACTTCTCCACAACACCACAACTAGGAGTATATCACAAAGAGAATAAAAAAAAAAGAAAAAGGATTCATATGTACAAAAATATTCATATTATGTCTCTTTATTGAAGCAAAAAAATTAAGGGGATGCCTAATAATTGGGAGCAGCTGACCAAATTACAGCACATCAACATAACAGAATATGACTCTACCATAGTAAATGACGAAAGGGACAACTACAGTAAAAACCGGAAAGATTTATAAAAGGTGATGTGAGATTGAGTAGAATAAGAACCGTTAGTAAAACAGCAACACCACAAAAACAAACAACTTTGAAAGTCAACTCTAATGAATGTGATGACCAATCATAATCCAGAGGATCAGTGATGAAACATGCTGCCCACCTCCCCACAGAAGCAAGAGAATTATGTATGGAAAGGTATTACACACCGTTTTTACATATTAAGGTATGTAAAATAAGATATAAATTTTTTTACATGGCCACGGAAAGAATATGATTTAGTTGACAATACATATTTTGCAACTTATTTTCTTTTTTGACCCCAGTTGGAGTCCAGTGGGAAGGGAAGAGAGAAAATCCAATTAATGTTAGTTGAAAAAAAAATTTAACTTTTTAAAAAAATTTCTAAGCATTTGAACTTTAGCTTATGACTTTTACTCCTAAGTAGAAAGAAGAATGAAAGTTGGCTGGAAGAGTAGGTAGAGGATTGGCTTTGGAACTAGGAAGACATGGGTTCAGCTGCCATTCCAATTCTGACACACACTCGCTGACCAATCACTTAACCTCCAACACTTCCAGAACATCTTTAGAACTGTTAAATTCCCATGGCTGCTCATCTGTAGTAGTAGATAACATTTCCCATGAAATAGTTTCCCAGTGAAATCACAGGAATAATTAAAACACACAGAAAAAAACAGTAATTGCTACACATCATCATCATTGTTATCATGTCACTTAAATGTTTCCTGGGTTGAAACTTGGAATATGAGTGAAGGACAAACAGAGGCAGGGCCTATGCTCAGCGGTTCTCTAAGTGATAACACTTAGATTGAGGCACAGTGTTTCTTAAACTGTGGGTGGCAAGTGGAAAATGTTAAAAAAGCCCTGATCTAGAGGATAACCCCCAGCATGATCAGCACACATTTTGTGCAGAAGTTACAAAAGAAACATGGACAACAGTCTCACAGGGTGGAAGGGTGTGGGCCGGCTGCCATTTGTACTGCAGGAGTGAGCAGGCATCGGGCTGAGATAGTCAGGATACAACTGTTTCATAGAAAGTCACTTAAAACCCTGTGCTTTATTTTTCCTTTGGATAACATGATCTCATGCCTTAGTATTCCGTAATCTATATATAGAAATGATGTAAGCAATAAAGTAAACATAGGTAAATGAATTTTTGAAGTACTCTGATCATCTTGGTGATGAGTTCTGGGAATTTTCATATGTTGACAAAAGTCAGAAATAAATTTCTAAATTGAGAGATACTTTTCATTACAAGAGCTATGAGGAAACTTGCCCTTCTCCTGCCTGGTGAATGTAGAGTTTTATCTCGTAGCAAGCAAGCTGAGGGGTAACAGAACATAAAAGACAGAATCCACATGTCATAGATAAGCATGAGAGAAAATAAGAGAATTAACGGATAATGTTAAATGGCAGTTAAGTAAGTGAGTGTGCAGAGGATCCAGAGACAGGAAATTAATGAGTACAGAGAATGCACCATGTACACACACATGCACAAGGAGGGTACAGAGTTCCTTAAATATATCCATATACTTCCGTTGTTATTCAGCCGTGTCAGAGATACTGACGCGTTTGACCATGTCCTTCTCCGGCTCATTTGACAGATAAAGAAATGGAAGGAAACAAGGTTAAGTGACTTGCCCAGGGTCACACAGCCAATAAGTGTCTGAGGCCAGATTTGAACTCAGGTCCTCCTGACTCCAGGCCTGGTACGCTATCCACCACACCACCTAGCTGCCCTACTGGGAGAAGATAACTGTCATTACTTTTAATTATCTTAAGCTTAGAAATATGAACTATCTTGGCCTTACTCAAATCATTTATTGTAAATCACACCGGTTTTTTAGGTGAATTAAAACCATTTCTATAATATTTTGTCTGAATGCAGCATAAATAGAATGAAATTGTGATGGACAACAAGTCTTCTGTGTACAGAAACTACTGCAAAGATATTTCAATGTTAGCAGAGCAGTAACTGCTCAACATAAGAAAGTTATCTGTCACAAAATACAAAGGTGAGAAACACTCACCTGTCACCAAAAACATCCTTGAAATGACAAATAATTATCCCTAAAGTACCACTTGACTCTTGGAGAAATTATAAAAATGATCCTTCACTTATCTGGCAGTAAACAAAATCAAATGTAACACTGAAGGAAGAACCTCGCCCATGGGATCAGGAGACCTGTTTCCTAAGCCCAACACAGCCACCAATTCATAAGAGCTGTGGTCTAAAAGTTTATTTGTCACTTCCTTGGAAATTAGTTATTTTCTCACATAGAATAATGAATAAGAACAGCTGAAATTTCCACAGCCCTTTAATCTCAGGTGATCCTCACAACAACTTTGTGAGGTATCATTACAGGTATTATTATATTCATTTTACAAATAAGAAAACTAAAGCTCCAAGACACAGGTTAGTACGTTTTTCAAATGAGCACATGGCATAGAGTTGGAAGGGACAGCCAACAGCATGGATGGACAGACTGCAGAACCAAGATGAAAAAAGATCTTGATGGACCAGAACAGGCTAAACTGAACAGGATAAACGTAATGGAGATAAATGTTTTACACACCTGAATTCAACAAACTCACGTCATAAACCCAGGATGGGAGAGACTTGATTAGAGAGCAGTTTGCCAGGGGAGAAAACCTAGACATTTAAGTGGATTGCAAGCTCAATACGAGTCAACAGTGATAGGACAGCCAAAAAACTCCCACAATCTTCAGTTACATGAAGAGATTTGGGAGTAAGGACATCACAGTCCTGTTACCCTCTGCTCCCATCAGACAACACCTGGAACACTGTCTTTGGGTCTGGCCACTACACTTCAGAAAGGGCACTGAGCTCACCCCACCCCATTTGCTTCAAAGCATGCCAACTCACCAGTAACAGGACCAGAACCCAAACTAGTAGACTGGCATTCTACCTACCTGGACAAAGACTTTCTGGAGAAGTCCTCGGCGCTCAGCCAGAGGTAGCTCATTCTGTGCACCTCCAACTACCTCAGGCACATGTGGGAGGTCAAAAAATAGATAGAGACATTTAACCAGTGTGGAAGGCACTGACATAGTGGTCATGCAGTCTACAGTTTTCTGGAAAACAAATCCAAACAAATCCAAACATTATGCCGTTGAACAAACTGTAATACTACTCGAAATGTAACTACAAAACATATAATTTGAAGTAACATCATTTTAAGGATTGCAAAGATAAAAAATATATTAAGACAAAATATTTCATTTCCAAACTTATATGACTTCTTTAAATATTATAATATTAAGATTCTTCTGAAACTCCACAGAATTTCGGGGCTGGGTGGGTGGGGAACTTACAGCTTTGAGGCCACATGTGTCCTTCTACATCCTTAAGTGCAGCCTTCTGACTGAATCCAAATTTTACAGAACAAATCCTTTAATTAATATTATTATTATTTTATTAGATTCTAAAACATTCTTAGCCCTTTGGGGATAATCTCACCTTTGGCATTCCAAACATAAGAATCTATTCTTCTTTTTACATTTCCAAGTCTTACGAAAAACTAAATGATGGTTTTAGGTTTCATTTTATCACCTTACCATTAATTCTTAATTATCACCCTCCAGTAATTCTGGGTGTGGAGTTTGTTACTAGACCTAGGATCCTAACACTAATTTGAATACTGATAATCTAAAATTGTTCACAATTCTACCTTGATATCTTTTTAAGATATAAACTTTCACATAGTTTCCTACACAGAACATCAGTTTATTGTTTGGTTTTTTTTTTTTTTTAGTAAATATTTAAACTGTAGAGAAATGGATGGAATGGAAACAGGGGAAGAGAATTTAGAGTCCAAGGGCCGAGGTTCCAATTCCAGGTCTGCCACATGCTCCCTGCCTGTGATCTGGACAAGTTACTTCACCTTCCTGGGCTGGAGTTTTCTAATCTGGGTTAGATGATCTTAGGGGTCCCTTATAGCTTCCAGGTCCTACTGATTTATAGTTAAGTGACATTCGACTGGCAAGATTACAGGTGAATGAATGGATCAGGGTTAAAATTCTGTCTGAAATTCTAAAATTCACCTACCATTATCATTTTCTAACTCAAATAATTCCGATCCTTTTAACTGTTTCAAATTTATGGTTTTCATGAAGCATGAGGATAGAATTTGTTAATTAATCAACTAGCATTTAATAAGTGTCTACCATGTGCCAGACTGAATGAATAAAAAAATTAAAAAAAAAAAACTTTTACTATATGCCAAACACTGTGAAGCAAAGGGAGATACAAGGGAAAATCAAGAAAGTCCCTCCTTTCAGGGAGCTCACATCTGAAGTGAAGGGCAAAATAGATTGTTGGGTTCATCCTTCATTGCCGAAGAAGACTGTGCCATACAGAGAAATGATGACACCACTTGCACTTGACTGTTTTGAGTGAGGGAGGGCTGTGCAGGTCACCAATCTCACTTCTCCTCCACAGCCATCTGAATCCAGTGACCAGATATTCATCAGGATGACTGGAGATGGCCCAGGCACTGGGAGACCTTGGGTCCTTCGGGCCAAGGTCTTTGTAGGTACTCACTTAGGGTGAGGTAATGCCCATTCATTGAATAGGCCTGTTTAAGAAGTAGCCAGGGCATGGCCCCTTTAATGAGGTCAAGAAAAGCAAAGACATCAGGCTGAGAGGAAAACAGCAACAGTTACTATTGATAATCACTCTAAAACTAGGCGGGTCCAGAAGAGCCCTTAGGCAGGGGTCTATTGGCATCCCAGCTTCAGAGTGCAGTAGGTTTAAGGTTTTTGGAAAAGGACAAGAAAGTCCCTGCTCTCAGGGACCTCACATCTGAAGTGAAGGGCAAAATAGATAGCGTGGATGGAAAGGCACATTGGTCCTAAAGAGTACAGAGCCGTGGCACTACAAGACCTGGAGGCCTGAAAGGCAGAGCAATAGGATATAGGATAGGGCCCAGTGGCCCTTAGGCATGGTGCCTGATGTTTCTTAGGCTGGAAGGACTATGATTGGTCAGTCAAACATTTGTTAAGGGACACAAAAAGAGGCAAAAGACGGCCCCTGCTCATCAGAGTGTCCAGCGATGTCTGCCCCACAGCCAAGGCAATAACTATGGTGAAGGGATTGGGATAGGAAAGGGGCTGGGTGTCAGGGAAATCACTCTCCATAACCAGGTCAGCACCAGCTTCTGCTGCCACCTGGATGAGAGGAGGAGCAGGTGGGGATAGGGTCTGGTTGATTCTGCCCTCTAGGAGGATCTACTTATATGTAAGTACATAAGTATGTACTTATATACAATGTACCCCATTGAGGTAGGCTTCTTGGGTGTGGGAATTGCTTCATTTTAGCTTTCTATCTCCAGTGCTTAGTACAATAGCTAGAACACAGAAGGTGCTTAATGAAAGCAAGATGCTCACTGACTTTGCTTTTAAAGTTTCTCATGACCTAGCCTCAACCTATCTTTCTAGCTTTTTCCTGTGTTACTCTTATGCCAAGCCTCCTTGCTCTTCCTCACACAGAACACTCCATTTTCCTTCTCTGCACCTTTGCCTTGACTCCCCATACATGCACTTCCTTCTTTTCTTTGTGTTTCAGAACCTGAGTAAAACTAAGGGTTCTAGGTAAGAGATATTCCTAATGCAAAACCATTTATTTAGAGAGGTAAATTGGATTAACTTCACCCTCCGGTGATAAAGTGGTAAGAGAATTAGCTTTGCTATCAGAAGACCTGGTTCAAATCCAATCTCTGATACTTACGACTTGTATCCTGGGGCAAACAAGTCAACATCCCTGGGCCTCAGTTTCCTAATCTGTAAAATGAGAGGGGTGAACTAGATAGTGTCTGAGATCTCTTCCAGCTGTAAATCTGTGAGGCTATGATCTAGTCACAGAAGGCAATTTTTTTATTTGATAAGCAAATGGTCAAAATCATTAGAACACTAATGGATTCCTATAAAACATGACCATATCAAACACTTTTAAAGTAATATGTATTTTTAAAGTTCCAAAAGGAATATTTAGAATCACGAAACTACAGTTTCAGGAAAAACACTGATATAACTTTTTTTCTCCTTAAGAAGAATGCCAAAGTGATTCAGTGTAAATGTCAGAGTGATTTAGTGTTCCTTCTCTCATCACTGTAAAAAGTTTTAAAATAGAAAAGCACTTTTTCAAGACTAAAGTCTTCATTTATGCATGCATTAAAATAAGGGATCAAAGAAACATGTGTTTGAAAAGAACTCTAAAACTTAACTTAAAATTTAACAAAAACACAAAGTTGCGTTTGGTCACCAAGACACAAAAGGTAAAACTAACCTGCCCAGAGGATGCTAACAAATTAATGGTCGTCAGAAGCATCCAACCTCTGCTGGCTTCTTCACTCTGGTTGATTTCCAGGAACTGGACTATGGCACGACTTGCCGCCTCTAGTGAAACACAATAAGGACAATCAGGCAAGAAGGCAGCACAAAAAGGACAGATGAGAACAAGAATGTGGCTTTCATTGACTGTGAACAGACAAGCTGCCCCACACAGGGGGAAAAGGCATAGGGGAAACAGGACAGGGCAGTGTCAATTTCATGATTTCAAGTGGATTACAATCTTTTAGAGGCAAATGGCTCTAAATTAATTAAATGTGCAGAGAGCACATAGGATAAAGTGCTAAAAGTGTTAAGTAAAAACCAGAAATGTCACAAGAGTCCAAGAATGACAGACAACACAGTCAAAGAAATAGAAACTGTTGTGCAGAGATGGATTTTGATTGAAGCTTGAAGGATAAGGCAGGTTTGGGGTCTGCAGAGATTTGTGAAAGATGAAATAAACTGGAGGAGATAAATACAGGCCTGGTGCATACTTGCTGGAATGCCAAGGAACACTAATAAGATTTCCCCGACTGTCCAGCATTATCTGGGGCAATCTCTCACGGTACATCAGCTCCTTCCCCTGTTGTCTACAAACTTGCTCAGGAAGTTCCCCTACCGTTCCAGGAAAAGGTAAAGAAAAAGGAAAAAGAAGCCCTTCCCTCAATAGTATACAGTTTTTCCAGCTGATGCAATTTGGTGTGTGATGAGTAAAAAAGGCTGTAGGAAAGAATGCTACAAGCCTGTCCTTCTAGTTCAAGGTGGCACAAAAAAGACTGCCAGAAAGCTGAAGTTCTTAGTGGGAAAAAAGCCACATCAGGCAGAAGGTGTAGCATGCAAACAGCCTGGAAGCACAGAAAGGGGAAATGTCAGAGCAGTACCCACACAGAGTAGACACACAGCAGGATGTGAGGCCCCCAAGGAGCAGGACCAGACTAGTGCCTGTGCTATAGGAGGGACAGGTCCAGACTAGCAAACTGAAAGCCCACACCAAGACCACAGCAAATATAAAAGGGAGGGGGGTCGGGGGGAGGTCAGAACAGTACCCAAGCAGCTCACACCCAGCCACAGCAGGTAACAGGGCAAGACAATTGAAAGGCAGCCCAGTCTAGAGCCACAGCAGGAGATTAAGCCAAGGCAGTACCTTGGAAGCACAGGGAGAAAAATTTAAATTAAAATGTACAATTTCAATTATATAAAATTAAAACTTTTTGCACAAATAAATCTAACTAATAAAACTGAAATGGAAACAGATACATTGGGGGGGGGGGGAGAAGTCTTTGCAGCAAGTGTCTCAGATAAGATTCATTTCCAAGATATCCACTGATCATTTCCTTCAAGAAACTCTACATTGAGAACACCTGGAAATGTTATAATCAAAATTCAGAACTTCCAAGTCATAGAAAAAAAATCATTTGAGTGCAAAGCACAGTGCCTGATGCATCATAAGTAGGTCTGGAGAAATGCTAGCTGACTGACAAGCAGCTGAAAAAGAAAGAACCAGGACTCAGGAAATAAGGATCAGAGAAGATTTTACTGCAACTATTATAAAGGAAAGATTATCCTGGATAGACCATGCCAAAGGACAAAAGAAACAGGCTTTCAAACCAAGAATAACTTATCCTACACAAATGATGGATACAAATGGACCTTTCAGAGACAGAGGACTTTCAAGCATTCTTGATGAAAAGAGAAGAAATAAACAGAACTTTGGTTGGTGGTAGGTTATTCTGGGTTTATTCTTTTCTATTTCTCCCTCCCATAATTGCACCCATCTCCCCCAATTTAATAATTCAAAACAAAAAGCCAGCCCTCACAACAAATGCATGTCGTCCAGCAAAGCAAACTCCCACATTTGCTATGTCCAAAACGCATGTCTCCTTCTGGACTCTAAGTCTATCCCTTCTCCTGGAGGAGGAGGAGGAGGGAGGGAGCTTGGTAGTACACTGGATAGCATGTGGGACCTAAGTCTGAATCCTGACTCAGGCACTACTGGTCAAATCAGTTCCACACGAAAAATGCTTTGAAAACCTTGAAGCACCACAAAAGCGCTGGCTGTTCACCGTTACTGTTATCATTCAGTCCTCTGGCACAGTGGATGATCACTGCATTAATCAGAGTTCTCAGGCCTTTCACAGTTAGTTTTCTCTCTAATGTTCTCATTGTGTAAATTGTTTTCCTGGTATTTCTCGCTTAACTTTGCATCTGTTCAGGCCTTCCCAGTTTCCTCTGAAACTGTATATTTAGTAATCTCTGATGACAAAATAATATTCCATTATATTCACATATGATGCTTTTTTTAGGCATTCCCCAAGAGGTAACCTTCCTCTTTAGCTTCCTATCTGGGGCTTCTCTGAAAAGAGCTGATAGAAATATTTTTGTACAGATAGGTCCTTTTCTTTCTCTGCTCTCTGGAGGTATAAGCTTACTAGTAGTAGGACAACTGAGCTGAAAGATATACATAGTTCAGTAACTCTGGGAGACAAACTACTTTTACAAAACAGCTAGTCCAACTCCCAGCTCCAAATGGGGCATTAATATGCCTCTTTTCCCACAGCCTCTCCAGTACTGGGAACCTGAGATTTACTTTCATTTGCCTTTCTCCCTTTATTAGTGATTTAGAGCATTTTTCATATGGTGATTGAGAGTTTGAAAACTGCCTGCTCACTTAGTTATTAAGGAATGGCTGTCAGTCTTATAAACCAAGATCAGTTCTGTGTATATGAAGGTATCTCTATATGATATGAAACTTTTTTCAGAAGACTTTTCCCCCAATTATTTGGTTCACTTCTAATTTTTACTACATTAAACAGTCAGTAATTAAGCATTTACTAAGTGCCTACCACACATCAGGAACTGTAAGTGTCAAGGACACAAAGGAAAAATCTCATCCATTTGTACAAAAAAAATTAACTCTATATGATCAAAATTGTCCACTTTATTTTCAGTGGTGTTATTACGTATTTAGTGAGGAACTCTTCCCCCATCCACAGACCTGAGAGATAATTTTTTCCTTGCACAGTGCTTCTATTGAGCACACAAGGAAGTGAGATCTTTGGTTTGGGGAACAATGAGCTACTGCGTTAGCTGGCTTCTGCTGCGTGCCTAACTTGTTTCACTATACTGCTTACCAAATCATTTTTAATAATTACTGCTTGGCAGTACAGCTTCAGGTCTGATACTGAGTGACCCTCTTTCTTGCCATTCTTTTTTCATTAGTACTCTTTAGATTATTGACCTTTTCTTCCTCCAGATGAATTTCATTATTTCTTCTGACTCCACAAAAAATTCCCTGATAGTTGGATTGGTGTCACACTTACATTAATCAAATTAGTAAATTAATTCAGGCGGTATGGTCGTCTTCATGATACTGCCCACATTTAACTGAATAGACTCTTTAAAATATGCAAAGGGCAGACAAGAGAAGCCTAGAAGAGGAAAACACATCTGACAACAGGAAGGGGTTCAATGATGCTCAAGTACTTCTAGTCTAATAGAGGGAGAAGAGGAAAATGTCCCAGAGAGTAAAGCAAGACAAAAAGAGGGCCAGTGTGTGGTTTTTTTTTTCCTTGCTTTGTTGACTTTAAAGGAGATAAAAGAGAAAGGAATAGACTATGAAAGAACGTAGAATTGAATGGCTACTGACTGTGAAACCTAAAAAATATATTTTATTTTCTCCCTCCATTTCTTTGTGGGGAGATTTTATAATAAATATTTAAAATTTCCTTAAAAAAAAAAAAAGAAAGTAGAAAAAAAGAGAAAGTCACATCTTATTTCTCCTTTCTAAAATACTTCATAAAAAGAAAATATAAATACAAGGGGGAGGGAGGATACAGTAAGTCAATATCTCCCCAACCTTACTATCTGTCTCTCTCTCTCTGTCTCTCTGTCTCTGTCTCTCTCTCTCCCTCTGTCCCTGTCTCTCTTTCTCATGCGCACACACACATGCATAAAAAATTCTAATGAAAAAAATTAGGTATTAGTCTAGGAGAAAAACCACAACTCACATTCACATATTGCTTTAGATTAACATCATGAAGAAATTGAATTGATCCTGTCATTTTACCACTGATTCCATTCTGCAACTGACCCTATCCTGTATTACGCTGCTGCCCCTTCTTGCATGACAGCTCAAGCCACATTTCTTTGTTTCGTTGACTGTGAGCTAAGTTTAGAAGTTCAGTTCTGTTCTTGGCTCAAAGAAATGTGTTATCCTTGAGGGGTGCAGGTGGACATGAGGGAATCTGGTCACTGTCCCCAATATTATAAGTAAACTCAAACAATTAACATTTCAGTTTCTCTTATGAGTTACTTCAAAGAAAAACTTGTTCTCCCTCATACTTTCAGATCCTGAAAAATTCCATAACATCTATTTGCTACCTCTGCAGATCCACAAGCTGAATGAATTGGTATTTCCACAAGATGTACTGCCCATCTTTGCCTATCTTTGCACAATTAAGGAGGGTCTTATCTCCTTCCTAGAAGTAAGGAAGTCTGTTTTCCCTGGTCCACTATCAATAACCCCAGGGTATAAATGGATCCCATAAATCAATCAAGCATTCCTCAAGAAGGAGAGGGGTCTTTGCTAGTCTACTCTCCTTGATGCAACCAATCGTGTTGTCCTCATCCCATGATGCTGCCAGCCCTGTAACCAACTGCATTCTCTTCCCTACTTACTCAGCTCTGTTCTTTGTTCCCCTGTACTTCCTTTCCAAAACTATGTGAAGGCTACTAAGCCCCACCTCACGCATGGTTTTTGATCATTGAGAGGCCACTGACACATACTGACTGCTAGTCTAGCTAATAAACTGATCATACTGAGGCCACAGTATTTCAGTTTACCTTAACTTTCAAATGGAACAACTCTCTTGTTTTATATTATACTCAGAATGACCTGGTAAGGTCTGTTCTGTTATTATCCCCATTTCACAGAGGAAGAAATTTAAATTCGGGAAGATCAAGTGATCTGCAAAGGGTCTATGGGAAAAGGTTATGTTACTGTGTAGACCTAGTCTTACATGGCTGAGAAACCAGACCTGTTACTGAGACCAGATAATGGTGTCAGAAGCAAGGTCCCTAATGGTCAACCAAAGAGGTGTAATTGACCTAGACAGGATCATTCTTTAAGGCAAGAACCAAGCGACTCACTGAGGGTTCAGCCAAACACAACCTTGTTCCTTCATTTAAACTCCACATTGACATGGAAAATTATTTGGCTCAAGGTTAGAACTAGCTTAGCCACCCTATGAGTAGTCCACTTGGATTGACCAACCAAGAGTTCTGCAAGACAAATCTATTGTCTGGTAATTCTGCAGTGCACTCCTGTGTGTGTGTCTCTCTCTCAAGTTCCTCCCCTTCAGGCTCCCTCCCCTGCTCTCCTTCTTCACCATTAGAAATGAACCAGATATCTGGGATAGGTCAAAATAAACAGGGTTGGAGACTGAATGTTTGTAGCCCAAGAGTAGAAAATCTGACTTTTTCTCCCTCTCTATCCTCCCTACAAGCTTCTCAGGAAAACCTTTGTCTTGCGTCTTGTCTGAAGCCATCTACAGATTCTGCCACCTTGGAAGATTTCTAACAAAAAAAAAATGCAACCCATCAAAAGACTGTTGCAAAATACTGCAGCCAGAGTTTAGAATTCTGGGGAAGGTTAATTAAGTTTCATAATTGAAACAGTTCTCCCAGTTTTCTGTAACCTGATGCTAAACTCTCCATCTCGGTAAGCAGGGACTTCCATTTCAGACCTTCAGCAAGAAATAAGGTTTCAGAAAGAACTAAAAATAAAAAACCCCAGCAACATATTTTCTGTCTGTGATTTCAGTCGTAGTAAGGTTGGGGTTACTGAGATAAAGTTAGACAAGTAAAGAAAGAAAAATTTTTAACTGGTTCACAGAAATGTATGACATAATAAACTAATTAGACTAAATCTGTAACTGAAATATATAATATCTTTCCTGTAAATTTCCAAATTATGGCTTAAGGATTTTTATAAGTGTTAGCATATTTTGAGAAGAGGAGAATGTGAGGTTGCCACTGTAAATCTTTAGAAGAGAGCTAAATAAAACCAGAGGGTTCTATAATATGAGGTATTAGCAATTAATGACCCTTGGGAAAATGTAGGTTTGGAATGATATATCATGTGACTGTAAATTCACATTTGGGTTGTTTGTCCTAAATTAAATTATAATATGGTGCCATCTAAAATAAGATAACCGCGATGTTTGACCCTCTATAAGTTGATCAGACATTAGTGAAAAAATACTTAATATCTGGGATAAAGGTGATATGTTCAGAAACTGCATGAAAATTAAAAGTATAATTACTTTATACTGCTCTTATGAATGCAATAAATAATGTCAAATTGATAAATGGATGAAGTGGTTTTCTATGTAAGATGATTCAGACATGAATTTAACCAAACTGATGTGATTTGACAGGCAAAAAGTTTTGTGGTATGTTTTTAAAATCCATAATATAGTTTATGTTATTGTTGCCTCCTAATTTTTCTTGCACTATGAATTTTGGGAAAATCATTGAATAAAAAATGCTGTTAATCTGAAAATTCATACCTGTAGAGTGATAAAATTATATCATTGAAAAAGTAATTCCCCATCTGATAAAGGCTGTTATTCTTATATGTATGATCCCTATATAACGTATAACTTACAGACACTTGGGGGGAGTAGGTCACCCCTTTTTTTTAGCTCTCCCCTCAGCTAGATGACTTAGTAAACTTCTTTCTAAATTATTTTAGTTCTAGGTTTTGTCCTCTGCCACACCAGGTCACACAACTATCTATAGGGGTATATGGCTTGTTCAGGGGTCTATCCCCTAATCAAGGCTGTAACCAATACTTATTAAATGTCAATGAGGATAAGTAATCATATGTACTTTCAGCTTCACTCTATGTGAACTCACAATAACCCCCAGACAACAAAAATCTCTAAACTTGAAATATGACACTTTTAATCAGCTCAGTGAGTAATGACATACTCACAAAAATACATTCCGATGAGTTTTCTCATATTTCAGTTCACATTAGAGAGAATATAAAAATAATGTTCAACATTTGCTGGAAAATAGCTAATATAAGAGCCTGTCACTGAATACTAAAATAGTTTTAAGTTCGTTTTATTTAATAGCAGTATTATAAATAATGACAACTAGGTTTTTGCACTTTTACCACCTCTATTACTCATGACAAAAAGAAGCGTGGGCAGATATTCAAGAGTCAGTTCAGCCAACATTTATACAACACCTACTATTCCGAAGACACTCAACTTGAGGAAAGGTCCACAGAAGATGAAGTATTTATTCTTAGGAAAATGGGACATCAATATAAATAAGAAAATAAAAACGAGCTTCAAGGAGGGAGGGAGCACATAGCTGGAAAGATCAAGGAACACATCATGGGTAGGTGGCATCTAAAGAGGGCCTTAGAAAAGGTTTTCTAAAGATATAATTGGAGGGATGCATAGCGTTCAAGTCTTAGAAACATGTTTAAGGATCCTAAGTAAAAAAAGAAAAAAAAGAAACTAATGCAATAATTAGTACTATTAAAAGTAGCAGTATACCAAAAATTTTTTTTCATATATATAATGTTCTACAAAACATCTTAAAAATTAGGGGGCCCAATAAACTCAATATTCAAACATATAAATGTCATTGTTGAGTCTTTTCAGTTGTGTCCAGCTCTTCATGGCACCATTCGCAGTTTTCTTGGCAGAAATACTGGAGTGGTTGGCCATTTCCTTCTCCAGCTCATTTCAGAGATGAGGAATTAAGGCAAACACGGTTAAGTGAGTTGCCCAGGGTCAAAAGAGTCTGGGGCCACATTTGAACTCAGGAAGATGAGTCTTCCTGACTCTAGGCCCATACTCTATCCAGTGTACCACCCAGCTACCCAAATATATAAATATTAACATATATGAATATTAATATTATATAATAAATGTTAATATATAAATATATGTAAATATTAACATAAAATTTCTAATAGTACCTTTCACTTTAATTATAAATTTTTTAAATAAAAAATAACATATTCAACATAAGGACAGAAGAAATCTAAAAATATGATGCGATAGTAACCAACTACACTACTGACTTTCAAGCCTTAATTTTCAGGATGCAATGAAGTACAGTCAAAATGAGCATACAGAAGTGTAATTAAATAATGCTTAATGCTTTCAGCGAAACTTATTACTCTTTTGAAAACAATTAGAAGTCAATTTTTAAAAATAACTTCTCCCCCCCAAAAAAGGATTCAAAAGCTTTTAATAATAAACATTTACTAAAAATTTTATTTTGTAATAACCCTTTACCATTTTCAGAATTTGTACTTTAGGATTAAAATCTAAGCTCATCCAGTACTATTATGCTTATTTTATAAATAAACTTGAGGTCTTCAGAGATCCACCGACACAGCAGGTTAGTGAAAAGCCAGGATTATAGCTCCCATGCTCCAGGCTAGCCTCCAGTGACATGCTACCTTTCATTTCATAATACAAAACCACACCTTTGAAATTAAATTACCTGAGGGTGTTATGACTTTGATATCCTTGGAGCACTTCTGGGTATATGGTTCTTCTGTTTAAAAAAAAATAAGTCTGTTGTCTAAATGCAGATTCACTACTTCTGCCACAAGATGCTGCTACTGCATGGACACTGCAGGAGTGCTATGGTTATCACTGCTCCACTGTTGTATAGACTATTGAGTAGTACTATCAAGAAGGGATTTATCCGCTGGCTAGTGGGGGTGACACCAAACATCCAGCTGAATCAATAACAGGGTGAAGGCGCTATCACTCTGGGGAACTGTGACACCTTCATGCTATCAGCAGAAGAGATGCTACCTGGAAGCTCCTCACTTCCTCTATGAGGGAGGATGATAGAGATGATCTAGAAAGTCCTTTCTACTTCTAAACCTCATGAAAGTCTGAGCTATAAATTACATATTATAAGACCATAGAAATATAGCTTTCTCCCTAGGAGTTGTAAGTTGCTGCATAATTTGATATTGAAATTTCAATCAAATCTGAAGTTTGAAAGAAGGGTAAGGAATAGGGCCATCAGGTTCAAAGATATTCAGGGGACAAATTGGGGAATTCCACATTTCAATATATTTTATGCTTTTGTTCAAAAGAAAAATTAAAGAGAGTTTACCACCAATTATTACTTACCATATAGTATATTCTCTTTTATTTACAGATAGTTGCCAGGGCATTATTTATAGATTTCAGATAAGTAAACATTGGGTCTCTACTAAGTAATGTTACAGTCCATATAAACAGATTTGCTATAAGCAGGAAGACTGAGCAGTATGCAAAAATAGAGATCCCCAATATAAGGGTGACTTCTGAAAAATACATCATTCTATAATCAGGCAGATGAATATATTTCATCAGCTCTTAATAACTGTATAATAATTAACAATGTACAGTCCACACAATTATACTGACTAGTATCTTTTAGTAAAATAATAAAGCTGCTAAAATCCAGGAATACAAGAAACAATTCAGCTAAACTACATTCATGCTGTTTTGTTATGAAAAGTTACAGGAACAGGTACAAAAGTACATCTAGAGATCAACCTAGTCTATACCAATTTGCCCAACTATTTCCTCTCCATTGAAACCATCATTCTAGTGCCTGCGTTATAACTTAAATCAAAAGGAAAGAGAAAATAACAGAAAATAGGGAGCTCCCACTCATAGTACAAAGGGATTTAGGCAGGCTAATGTAACTATGAGGAGATATCCTTATTAATTAAGTTACAAAGATGATACAACTCTGTAGCATTTGTCATAGCTACAACCTCCCTCCCATCAAATTTTTTGTAGTCCACTTGGTACCTTCGTCAACACTTTAAAGCCACTAGTTATTAGAAGACCTTTTCTTTGCTCATATGCACTAATAAGGTCTTCTTTTATAACTCTGTGTACAACCTTGAAACAAATCATTTTTTGAATCTCCCTTGACTAGGTGTTCACTGCTATAAAAAAAAAAGTTTGCAACAAATTGGACTTTAAGGTAGAAATAGGCCATCCCTTATAAATAACTTGAAAGAAATTATTTATCCACTGCTTGTGGACTGTTAACAGTATTTCTCACCTCAACTCAGAGCTAGGGAACTTTGATTGATTGATACATACTCCCTCAAACATTCTAACCTCAATAATTCCTCAACTTACTCATATACATGGTTTTAAATCTCTTTGGACATAATTCCAGATTGCCCTCCAAAATGGTTGGATCAGCTCACAATTCCACCAACAGTGTGTTAGTGTCCCAGCTTTACCACATCCCTTCCAACATTTTTTATTCCCCCTATCATTTTAGCCAATCTGATAGATGTGAGATGATATCTCTAAATTGTTTTAATTGGCATTTCTCTAATCAATAATGATTTAGAGTATGTTTTCATATGAGTTTATGATTACATAGCATTGATTTCTTCATCTAAAAACTGCCTGTTTATGGCTTTTCTAACCATTTGTCAATTGGGGAATAATTTATATTTTTACAAATTTGACACAGCTGTCTATATAACTGAGATATGAGACCTTTATTCAAGAAAGAGTCTATAAAAATTGTTTCCCCAGTTATCTGCTTTCCTTCTAAATTTGGCTATTTTGGTTCTATTTGTACCAAAAACCTTTTTAATTTAAGGTAATCAAAATGATCGATTTAATATCTCACAATGTTCCCTCTCTTATTTATTCATAAATTCTTCTATCCATAAGTCTGATAGATAATATGCTCCATGTTCTTCTAATTTTCTTATGATATCTCCCTTTATGTCTAGGTCATGTATCCATTTCAATCTTATCTTGGTAAACAATTTAAGATATTACCTATATCTAGTTTTTGCCAGTCTGTTTTCTACTTTTCCCAACAATTTTTACCAAACAGTGAATTCTTATCCCAAAAGCATAATCTTTATATCTGTCAAGCACAAAGTTATTATAATCACTTACAACTGTGCACTGTATGTCTACTCTGTTCCACTAATTCACCTTACTATTTCTTGGCAAGTACCAAATAGTTTTGATAATTATTACCTTATAATATAGTTTAGATATGGTGCTACCAGACCTCCTCCCTTTACGTTCTTCTTTCACTAACTTCTTTGATATTCTTGATCTTTTGCTTTTCCAAATGAATTGTATCATTTTTATTTATTATTTCTCTAGCTCAATTTTTGGTAATTTAATTCGAATAAAAGTAAGTAGATTAGGTATAAATGTCATTTTTACTAAATTGGCTCTTCCCACCCACGAACAATTACTATATCACCAATTATTTAAATCTGACTTTATTTATATAAAAAAGTGTTTCATAATTATGTTCATGCATCCTGGGTTTGTCTAGGCAGGAATACTCTCATATGTTTTATGCTATCTGTGGTTATTTTAAGTAACTCTTATTGAAGGCTGTTGTTGGCAATTTATAGAAATGCTGATGATTTATGTGGGTTTATTTTATATCCTGCTACTTTGCTAAAACTGTTGTTTCAACTAGTTTTTTAGTTGAATCTCTAGGATTTTCAAAGTATAGCATCACATCATCTGCAAACAGAGATAGCTGAATTACTTCATTGTCCATTCTGATTCCTTCAATTTCTTTTTTCTTATTGCTAAGCTGTTGCTATTTCTAAAAAAATACTAAGTAATACTGGTAATAATGGGCATCCTTGTTTTAATTCTGATCTTATAAATAATGCTTGCTGATGGCTTTACATAAATACTTCTTATTATTATGGAAAAATATATTTATACCTGTGCTTTCATGTGTTCATAGAAATGAATGTTGCATTTTGTCAAAAGCTTTTTCTGCATCCATTGGTATAATCATATGGTTTTTTGTTACTTTTACCACTGATATAATCAATTATGTTCATTGCTTTCCTTAAATTAAACCATCCTTCTATTCCTCGCACAAATCCCACAGTCATAACGTACAATCTTTGTAATGTATCACTGCAGTCTCTTAGCTAGTATTTTATTTAAGGATTTTTTCCATCCAGAGTCATTAGTGAAATCAGTCTGTAATTTCTCTGCTTTTGCTCTTCCCGTTCATACATCAGCACTATTGCTTATAGCATTTTCTCCTTGACCTGAGAGCTCTTAGCTATGACGCTCCTGTGAGTTTTCATCTTGGGATGTCTTTCAGGTGATGATCGGTGGATTTTTTTCAACTTCTACTTTACCTTCTCATTCTAAAACCTCAGGACAATTTTCCTTAATAATTTTTTGAAGTCTAGTGTCCAGACTCTTTTTTTTTTAAATCATAACTTTCTTATCTCTCTTCAAACTGTTCTGCAGGTCAGCAGTTTTTCTAACGAGATATTTCATATTCTCTTTTACTTTTTCATTATTTGATTTTGTTTTACTATTTCTTGATACCTTATGAAGTCATTAGCTTCCTCTTCCTCTATTATAATTTTTAAGGACTTATTTTCTTCAGTAAGGTGTTGGATTTCTTTTTCCAGCTGGATGACTTCCTTTTCATAATTTCCTTGATTTTCTTGAATTACTGTTATTTTTCTCCCTATTTTCCCCCAACCTCTTATTTGATTTTTAAAGTCCTTTTAACGTATTTCCATTTAAACTTTGTGACCATTTTACCTTTCTCTTTAAAGGTTTAAAAGTAGCTGTTTTGAAGTCCCTATCTTCTGAGTTTGAACCCTGATTTTCTCTATTACCACAGCAGTGCAGTTGTCTACGTCTATGTCTCTCTCTCTCTCTCTCTGCCGTTAACTTTATGTAAGTATCGGGCTCTCATCAAGAGGTGAGGGAGATAACATCTTAGGCTTTGAGGATTTTGTGGTGGTGTTTTCTGAGCTTTATACTGGGACCTTTGAAGTCTTGGCTCTTCCAGTGTTCTATAATCCAAGGCCAGGTGTCACCGCTCCTCCAGCTCATACCTGGGTTCATGAGTAACCTCAGGTCCTCCTCTCTTCCTTTGGCCAGCAAACAGGGTTACCACAAACACTCTTATTCCCTAAGGTTCTTCCAATGGCTGCAATCTTCAGCTCACACCTCTGCCTTGAAAACAAAAGCAGGGACTCTGCTCTCCTGCGAGTGACCACAACCAGCAAGCTCCCCAAGCCTCTGTGACTGTGTATTTGCTCTTCTCCTTACCCACAGCCACAGCTTGGGACCATGTCTGTTCAGTTCACGTGTCCAGTGCCAGCCAGTAGAGGGCCCTGCAATCTACCCCCCATCAGCCACCTTACTCCCCCTACTCCCACCTGAAACCCCACACTGACCCTTCAGGGAGTTTCATGTCTGAAGCTGACACAGCTGCCCCTCAAGGCTTTTTGTGGAGGTATCTGAGGGAGGAATCTGCACTTCAGTCAGTCCAGATGACCATCTCAAGAGGTCAGGTCTTTCCTAACATCCTCCCAAGTTGTCTTAGGCTACGCAACTGCTTTACCTCAACTCTGAGTTATTTCTGTCACTCTAGAATTCACTTTAAGGCACTATTTTAAATTATTTGGGAAAGCCAGGTAATTTCCTGCCTTATTCTGCCAGCTTCCCAGAATCCTTCTCCATTCTACTTCTTGACATTGGATTTGGTGTTAGGTCTGGGCACTGGGCACTTCTTGGGAAAATGTCCAGGCTCAGCTCCATCCTCTAGCATCCCTGTACTGCTTTCACAGCTCAGGATTGGGACCTGAAAGTTGCAGTGCTCCCAGAGTGATGTGATTTGGGGCAGAGTATGCTCAATATCATCCTGGTCTGAGATCTTGCTCAGTTCAAGTTCTTGACTCAGGTTTGGGTCTGTTGGTTTATTCCTGGCTGGAAGTTTCAGTAGACTGATGTTGGATTCAACCACTATTAACCTGCTGAAGGATCTGAAGTGCAGAGCCAAGTGAACTGCATGCTGGCTCTCCTTTGGTCTGGGTTTCCTGCCTGATTAGATCACTACAAGCTTTCCAGGCTAGAGGCTAAAACCAACTCCCTATTCTGCTCCTAGGGCAGAATCACACATTGTTTTTGCTTCTGAACTTCTTCCTCATTAGGTGCACAGGTAGGGCCCACAACTACAACTGCTCCTTTCCTCCAACTACAGCACCACTGGCCAGACCCCATCCTCCTTGTCCACAGACCTCTCTCTGTCTCCCTAAGCCAACCAGAACTGGAAAAATGATTCAATTATTTTTTCTTGGATCCTCTCAGCAGAAATTAGTCTGGGGGAGCTATGAAGACATTTGTGGAAAAAGAGGTGGAGGGAACCAGGGCTATGCTTCTTCCAGCTACTCTGCAAATCTTCCAGTTCACTCACCTGTCAAAGTGATCTTACACACACACTCAATAAATTCTGGTGGTTCCCTAGCAACTCCAGGATAAAAAAAAAAAATCCTGTTTGGCATTCAGAGTCCTTCATAACCTGCCCCACCACATACATTCTCGGTCTCCTCACACCACCAAACACCCAGTGGCAATGGTCTCCTTGTTCTCTCACAAGACACTCCATCTCTGGGCTCCTGACTTCTACAGGAAGTCTTTCCTAGTGCCTTCCCACTGTTGATTACTGCTGGTTAGATTATCTCTAATCTGTACTTCACACATCTTTCTTGGACATAGTTGTTTAACTTTTTCTACCTCTGTCCCCTTTTCATATTTCAGAAGGAGTTGCGTGGCCTGCAGGCATGCGTCATGTAAGTGTGCAAGTTGTGTTCAGAATCAAGGCTGCATGAAATTTGCTTGACGCTATGCAACAGGGGCAAGCACTGCCAGAAACAAACTGGATTCATCATGCACTTGATCTTTAATTAATTTTCGGTCATTGTGTGTTCAGAAACGTGTTACTGTTGTCAAATTTTCTGCAACCCCAAATAGGGTCACAAGCAGCAGTTTAAGCAGCTTTGGTTTAGACTGTGAGCTCCTTGGGTGAAGGGATGGTTGTCTGTCTTTCTTAGTATCTACTTTGTATCCCAGCACAGTGCCTAGCACACAGTAGGAGATTAAAAAATAGTTATTCACTGATCAACAGTGGAAGAAATATGATGAGTGGACCTGTTGAGGGCACTTAGGACCTTAGACATCCTTACTCCAAACTCCCCTCTACAGACAAAGAAACTAGCACCGAATACCATGAAATAATTTGTCCACACTCACAGTGCTAGCCAGTAGTAGAAGGTGAGCACTCATATCTGACTTTCTGTGACTCCCACTTAGGGTTTTCTTAAAAAGCATGCTGGAGTGGTTTCTCATTTCCTTCTCCAACTCATTTTACAGATTGAGGAACTGAAGCAAATAGGGTTAAGTGACTTGCTCAGGGTCACACAGTTAGTAAGTATCTGAGGCCAGATTTGAATTTAAGAAGGGGAGTCTTCCTGATTCCACTCTATCCACTGTGCCACCTCGCTGCCTCAAAAATTAAAGTAATACACTATTATCACTCAGATCTTGAAATAGGGCAGGATAAGGAAGGATGTACTCCTACTTTATTTCAGGACAGTCTGAAATCATCTTTTCACTGGACTTGCCAAAAAACTTTCTGTGATTATACTCAGTTTAGATCTGTGACCATCTCAATTTTTCCTTCCCTCATTTAAAATATACTTATAAATAAGAAGAAAATTATCCAGTTCTCTAAAGTTGATTTATTTGTTTTCTTTCTTCCAGAACTCAACAAAGAAATAAAACAGGCGGCCTCTCTAGACTTTACATGAGGACAATGTGATTGTCCAAGGTGAAAATAAAAGAACCATCAATCTCCTCTCTCTGTGATCTAATAACTAAAGTTTTACTTGGGTGTGCTGATTAGCTTTTCTATCCTCTGTGTTCATGAATTTAAAAACAAGAATTATATGTAGGATGTAGTGAATTTTTCATTAGAGCAAGAATCTGCATATTTTGACAGAATTCATTCTTTCTCACTCTCAGTCAGCAAACACAGTAATAGTTTTTGTCTTATCCCAGATTGTCATCTTTGTTCTGAATTAACCCACTTCATCTAAATATTGGTATTTTTGCCTTTCTGGTTTCCTGGATCATGATGGCAGAAATCCCACCTTCTCTCTGGTCTATTGAATTCCACCAGAAACTGATTTAATGTAATGTATGCTCACTACACATTCAGAAAACATTCATCTTAATCACCACTTTGGCCTTCCATCTTCTTTAGACAACCTTAATGCACACTGGTTAATGCATATTTACCTATATAAACATACATACTAACATATAGAGGTGCACATATATGTTCATATCCATAAGTATCTAGCAATACTACACATTATACATACACATACCTACACACAGGCATGTTAAATCAGTTCTGTTATAAAGCACATTTCAAAAATAAGAATTTGTTACAAGATTGTTACAATCAAGCTTCAGCACAATTTTTTCCTTGAGAAAGACTGAGAATGTAAGAAGCTACGCCACTTTACAAAAACTCGAATACACTCCGATGCCCACTTCCACAAACATATTTCATGTTTTGGTCAAGGTGAAGTGCCATATTTACTGTGTATCTTCTTGTGCTGGAGGAAGCTGTGGGCAGGTCTGCACCACTCCCACCCCATCTGTTATGGTCTATGAAGCCTTGGGAGGAAACCTAGCTTACAGTTATTGTAGTATTTATGTATTTCTTAACCATATAACATTTATAAAAACTGTGCTACCATTTTTATGAGTTCCTATCTTTTTTTTAATGTTTCACTAAAGTTTTGAATGTTGTGTCTCTAACCTCATTTTCCCCATAAGCTCTGTGGTTTTTATTTTGTAACACTGCATAGAGCAGTATTTGGGGGAAACACATTCACATTAGAACAGAACTGCCTGTAGAGATAGATAGATGGGTAGGTAGGTAGGTAGATAGATAGATAGATAGATATGCAGATAGATACATACACATACATATAAATATGTGTGTGAATATCTATATATACATACATACATATATATATACACATATGGATATGGGCATATACACACACATACATACGGTGCACAGATATTTGTATTTGTATCCCCAGTGACTAGTATGTTGTCTGGCACCTAATAAGCATTTAATAAATGCCCAGTAATTAATTACATAGACAAAATACACTTGACAAAATACAAATAGTAAGTAAATCTGAAAAAACTTGCCAGTGAAGAAAACCAAGACAATATTCTCTTTGCCTCAAAGGTAAAGACATAAATTAATCAAATTTAGTTCATTTCTTATGATAAAGTGAGACACAAGAGCAGCTCCTACAGTTATAACCTAATGTTTACATCATCTGAACCACAGACTAACTTAATTGAACCTAATATAATATATAGTATAACCTAATAACATAACATAATATAATTCAGAAAAAGAGTATTTCTTCTAGCCAGGTAGACACATTCGGCTGTGTACTACATATGATTGGAGAGGCAAGAAATCACCTAAAATTGGATGATAGTTCAATTACAAAGAAAGCTAGAAGAAGAAAAAAACACTCAAATTTATGTGACGTGAAGAAAATTTACCTTGATCTTTAATAAAAACAAACATATCAACAAAGAGGAAAAAGTCAAAAGGCCAAAAGAATTTCCAATTTGCCCAGAAGGTTAGAAGTTGCCACAGTAAATTAAGGATATGCTGCTTTTGACTATATACAAATAATATTAATAAAAACTTGCCATGTGCTCCTTTGGGAAAGGAACATTCCCCTTCCATTCCTGTCTTTTATTCTCAGCCACTCACAAGTACAGTGCAAAGCATGTATAACGTATATTTAATAAATGCTTATTCATTCCTTTATGTAAGTACCTGATAAACCATATGTTACTTATATCAGTAATATGAGACACTTCCTAATATCCTTCCTAAAGGGAAATAACCAAACCCTGAATAAAAGAATATCTTGTAATAATTTTCAAAGGTAGCAACCAACATCTAAAAATCTATAAAATGATCTTGTATAGTCACAATTTTATAGGGGTTCTTAAGGCAGAAATAAAACAATTCTTATTTGATAGTTACCCTTCTCCTCAGTTTATTTAGTTAGTTAGCAAGTACAGTTAGCAGCAACGTTATTAATGGGTAAGATGGGGAAATTCAAGAAAGCAAATTCTGAAGGTGAGAAGAGAAAACTAGTCAGAGATACCCAAGAGTCACAATGGCAGCATGTCAAGTAGAACCACAAACAATCAAGATAATAGAAGTGAAAGGAGACCTATTTTTTTTTAATCCTTGGTCTATAGGCACATAATAAAAAGCTAAGTTCACTTAATATGATAAAACTTAGCATTAATATTAGTTTGCTATTTGATTCATTAATATTTGATAAAGGGAGCAAAGACTGAGGATTTAGAAAAATACTGTTAACTAAAATTATCTGGCAAATATTCATTCATTTTATCTCAATACTTTTTACAGAGAATAATAAACTTTCATTCATTTATATAACCCAATTAATCTGCGTTGATTTATGATACCTGTGGATTTATTTGATGCTCGCCTTCGAATTTCAGTTACCATTAGACGTGAAACTTGGGTTGTAAACTGGAGAAGATCAGAAAACTTTTCTGTCATTGTATTTGGTGGAGCATTTCCAAAAACCTGCAAATAAGAAAACACGATTTTAAATAAAACAGCTCTCTCTACTGCATTTATTTTTGCATATATCTTATAAAGCACAACACAAAAAACAGAAAATATACTTATAATAGATCAAAATAGGAGTTATCAAAATTAATTCTTTTTCATCCACTGAAAGACTGTGAATTTATTCCATTAAGCTACAGAAAACAGGGATTTTGTTTCATGGGGAAAAAAATGAAGATTTCACAGAAGTTATTAGGGTTTTCTGAAGATAAACAATTGCATTGCCTGGGAACCAACAGTGCTTTATCATCTAGGTGAGTCCAGAGGTAGATATACAGATCAAGAAAACTGAAGATATTTGATGTCCATCTCATATGAAATTTCAGGTTCTAAGCAACTCAAAGAATGAGCAAATCAAAAAAGAACAAAGTACCATGAGTACTTTGAGGGACAAAGTACCCTTACAGAGTAGACTACAAAATTAAATTTGGAAAGCAATGAATTCCTGATAAAGCTGAAATTATGTTCTACTTAAGAACAAGAATCAACAAAATGAAACCTAGAATATTTTAGTAAAGAACGATTAACGAATGAAAACATTTTTTCAATGTCATATAAAATACCATGCTGTAAATTCTCTAAGTTCCAAACAAATATCTGAAGGCAACCAAATGATTTCACCATCTACAAATGATTCCTGTCTCTGTGTCTCTCTGTGTCTCTATCTCTCTCAGCACTTTGTCCCCACTTGTTCTCATCTCTCTTAAGGCACCTGTCAAATGCTACTTTGTATCATAGTTATCTTACACAATCCTATTGAGGAATCCTGGTTGTATTGAGAGTCAGATCAGAATCCTGATTCTAGCACTTAACTGGTTAACTAGGTACTGTTGGCACAAACTGGGTCTCAGTTTTCCCATCAGTAAAATGGGATAATAATATTTGTAACACTTGTGTCACAGGGGTGTGGTGAGGCTCAAATGAGACAATGTTGGTAAATAAAGTGCTCTGCAAATCCTAAAAAAGAAAAAAGTTATTATTTTTGAAGAGTGCTGGATTTAATATTAGCAGAACTAAAAAATTTGGTTTTGAAATCCAACATTATCACTATTTCTTTGAACAAGTCTCTCTAGGCCTTCATTTCTATAACTCTAAAACAAGATGACTTCTACGTTGCCTTTGAAACACCTAATACAATGCCCTGCACCTTCAGCAAAGGCAATGACGTGTGTAAGATCTTGAGGTGAGTGAACCTCAGTAGAAAACACATCCCCAGCTGGAAACTCATAAATACTTTCTAGTCATATTGTAACAGCCTTCTAACTAACGTCCCTGACATGAGTCATCTTCACCACACCCTTTCTCTAATTCCTGAAATGAGTGTCCGGAATGCTCCGTACAGATCCATGATCTATACCACCTTTAGCGACTGTCCATCCACATTTCACCTGACATTTAAGGTTGCTGCCTTCCCAACCTAAATTCACATTACTCTTTTCATACTGGAATTCATGAATAGGCTCTTCTTCAATGCTGTTCTGCCCGCTCCTAAGAATCTGTGCAAGCAAATACCACATCAGTGGTTGCATCAAAAAACTAAGTTCTCATTGCGATTTTAGTTTAAATAAAACTTTAATCTTGAAGAAAAAGTTATTTGTGAATTTAAGCTGTGTTTATGCTTACAGAATATATGGTTGTGTTCATTTGCTTGTATGGGAGAGTATAATGTTTTATACTATGGAGAATAATTAGTAATAATTGAGGAAATAATCTGAGCATAAGTAATTTATTGGCTAGGCAGTCAGAATGAATGGGTCAGTGGATTCCCCAGTCAGTCTAAAGATCCTGAGTATAGAGTAAGGCAGATTTTTATACACAAAAAAATCAGTTAATAAGTCCAGTTAATTATGATAAAAACAATTAAGCAGGACAAAAGCCAGAATACAAAATTAGGTAATCTAATTTCCAACTGGAGGAAAGATTAAGGGTTTTCCAAGTTGGGAGGGGGAAAAGAATAAGTTTCGGTTGCGTTTCAGGGTCTTCTATTCATAAAATGAAAGATGTTGATTCATTGCATTCACCTGAACATATAAAAAACTAGATGACTTATACAGTCTAGTTTCCCATGGAGGAAAGCAGAAAAACAACGAACAGAACACACATGGCAGCACAAGCTGGGTCAGCGTTCACAAGAGACTCTAACTGGACCTCCTGACGGCATCGTGTGCATGTCCTTCATTTTAACTTAGCAACACTATGAGCAGATTGGCTGACCATTGTCCTTCACAAAATACAATGTCGGTACGTACCTGATACAAAATGACAAACTTAAAATCTGCATATTTCAAAATTAGACATATATCATCTACTGGCCCAGCTTTCCAAATCTCTCCACCCAAGAGAAATGGCTTACTAAAAACTGCGAAATCATAAACCAAAGTGTGTTGGCTTATTGTGTCATTTACATACATCTCAACAATAAACATAATGATTTTGCAGGTCAAAAACAAGTGCAAGTAATTACCCAGCCATGAAATGTGTTCCTTCTCTGTCAAAAAGGTTTTTTTCTTTCAAAAATCTATCCATCTGATTCACCCTTCTCAAGTTTTTTTGGAGCACTATGTCCAGTCTCTCCTTTGCCACTATCACATTTTGCCATGTTATATCTGTCTGTGTTTATGTCTGTGTTATATTTATTTGAATTTAGGTCACATTTCATTCTCTCCCCAGAGTAGAATGTAAGCTCACTAAGGTTAGGTCCTAGAGTATTTTTTGTCATTGTATTATGAGTACAATGCTTTACATAGAGTTAATTCTTGGGATTATAGTATAGGGAGTGGCCCGTCTAGAGCCATCTCTCTGTCCAATAATTGGTGAGGTGTAGGCAGGCCACTATTTAGGACATGAGTCAACAAGTCAACAAACATTTATTAAGGATCAATTATGTGTCAGGCACTATGCTAAGCACTGAGGATACAAAGAAAGGAAAAAGCAGCCCCTGCCCTCCAGGGGCTCATAGTCTAATGGCGAAGACAACATGCAAACATCTATGTACAATAAGATACACACAGGGTAAACCAGAGATAATCAACTGAGAGAAGGCACTTAGCATTAAGGGGGTTCCAGATAAACTTCTTCTTAAGGAATAAGGAAAGCCAGGAAATGGAGATGGAGAGGGAGAGAATTCCAAGTATGGGGAAGATGAGGAAAAGAAATGAGGCAGCAAGTGCTGCTGGATCACAGAAATATGGGCTGGTGGTGGGGGAGGCAGATTAAAAAGTAAGAAGGTAGGAAAGGTAGGAATGAGTAAGGGCTCTGAAAGCCAAAGATCCAGGATATGAGGAAGCCAGGGAAGCTGACTGAATATGGGACTAACATGGCCAGGGCTATCCTGTGCTTTGGGAAGACCAATTTGACAGCTGACTTAAGGATGAATTAGAGTAGGGAGAGATGTGAGTCAGGGACACCAAGCAGGCCAATGTAATAGTCCAGGAAGAAAGAAACGAGAGGTCTGTGCCAGTGTGGGAGCAGCATCAGAGAAGAAAATAGGAAGTGTATGAGAGACACTATAAAAGTCGGCTAGCTAGAACTTGACAACAGACACGTAGATTGCAAATCTAACTTACTGGAATGAAGATGGTGCCTTCTACTGTAACACCAAAGTAACAGGAAAGAATGGGAGAATACTTGTGGGGAAAGTGGGAAAAGAGGAGAGAATAAGCACTGATGCAGTTCCTGATGTGGGCTAAGCACTTTACAAATATGGTCTCATTGGATCCTCACAAAAGCACTAGAAGGCTGGTGCTGTTATTAACCTCCCTTTACAGCTGAGGAAATGGATGCAGTTTTTGACACACTGAGTTTAAGACTCTGCAAGATAGGCAGTTAAAAATGCCCCAAGAGGTATTTAGAGATCCAAGTGTGAAGGCCATCTAAAAATGAGCAGCACAGAAAAATAAAAGTCATAGGAACTCATGAGATTAATCACCCAGAAAAACAGCATAGAGACAGAGAGAGCGCAGGACAGAGCTGGGAAGGGCACCCACCATGTGTGCGCATGGCCAGAAAGAAGCCTAAAGAAAGCAGACTGAACAGGAGCTGTTTGACAGGTAAGAGAACCAGGATACACTACTGTATATACATATATCATAAACACGGGGTTGGTTTACAGTCTCAAAGGCAGCAGAGAGACGAGGCACAAAGGCACAAAAGACGAGGACTGAGCAAAGGCTCTCAGATTCATCAATTCGAGATCATCCGGAACCCTGGACAGAGTAGTTGCCATTGGATAAAGTTAGAAGTCAAAGGGCGGAAGGAAATGGAAGCATCAATTACACACAGCCTTCTGAAAGGGAAGAGAAATTTAGGATGACAGCTGGAGAGGAAGGACAGACAACACGAGGGCTTTTGGAGGGTGGGGGAAACAACTGGGAGCAGGGAGTTTTGAAGTTTAGTGAGAGAGTGGGGTTGATCAAGGAATCAATCTGCTGGGGAAGTTGTGATTAGAACAGGATCACCTGTACTGTAAGAGGGGTCTCCCTCGGCAAGGGGTAGGGCCACCTTTTCATCGGTGTGAGATGAAGCGGAAGAGAGAAGAGGGGGGCTCTCTGCAGATGACCTCAGTTTTCTCAGTACAGAAGTTTGAGATGGAATGAAAAAGTTTGGAAAAGCTGCTCTGGTGAATGGAACAGTAAAATGATTATGGAGGTATGGAAGAATTATCTTTATACAATGAGAGCCAAGTTGAGATCTTATAACATAAATTCACAGTGGAAAAAGCAGTTTTGTGATTTTACTGCTCAGCAGTATATGAGTAAAAGCAAAGGCAATAGATGGTGAGAGCCATCCAAGGCTGAAGCTTGGCAGGGCAAGATCCTTTTTAGGATAAAGAGGCAAAGGACTACAGAAGAGAGTGGAGAGCTGAACTGGTTGACCAACGGGTCAAGACTGGAATGGGAGAAGAATGCAGCCAGTGTAGAGGTGACAGCCTGGGAAAGAACTGAGGGGCAGAGAGACTAGAAATCACAGTGAGGGGATGGAACAGGAATAATGGCAGCAAGGAAAAAGGAGGGGTAAAATGACAACAAGTTATGATTAGATAAATTTCAGAGTTCATGAACATGGAAATGGAAAATATGTGGGTGATGGCATCATCAAGGATATGACCCTCTATGTGTGTAGCTGAGGTGGGGTGAAGGAATGGGTCATGGGAAACCAACGAACTGAAGAAGTCTGAGAGTGTATCAAGATGGATGTAAAATTCACTAGTAAGAGCAAGAGTTAGGGAGAAAAGAAAGATTGTGAGTTAGGTCCTCAACTCATTAGAAGAGGTCCTAGAGATTGGTAGATAACAGCCAAGAGAATCTTGGACTGAGTAATTATGGATTGAGTCAAACTCAGAGGAGTAGAGGTTACTGAGTGATGTAAACAGAGGAAAAGCCTAAAAGTGGCAAGAGGGAGCAAAAAGTGTTCCAACTTTTCAGTACACAGGGAGCCAGGTCTCCATGACCACCAGAAGATGAAAAGAGTGGGGATTTAAGGTGAAAGTAAGCCTGTTACCTACGGAGCAGGCACAACAGAAAAGGCAGGTAGCTGTAGAAGACACGGAGGAGGCTCTGTTGAGAAGAGCTCAGGCAGAAGGGGCCAAGGAACGGCATCTGAATGACAAACAAGGGTTCAGAATCATGGGGATGAGAAGACTGAGAGCTAGTAAGGTAGCAGTTACTAGAAGGGGGTGAAAGTATCCACTTGGTCGCAGGTTCAAGAGACGCAACCAGTGTGGTAAAGTGTGACAGAACTGCATTTCTCTCCTTCCCAACCAGGCAGACCCAGGTGGGCAACCCATGAAGAAAGTACAATGGACCGGAGTCTTTCCTTCCCAGGCTGGGAGACGATCGGTGGGAGCTGGATGGAATATCATTTCTTTCCCACAAACATACCCATAATCCCTCAAACATTCGGTTCATAGTTCTTCCCCTTCTTATTCCCATGACTCTCAAAAAGAAAATCATAGCCTTGATCTTGATGTCATACAACAATTGTTCCAATTCCCTTATCTGATCCCAATTCACTGTCATTTCACAACTCCCTCTGCCTTGAAATCTCAAACTCTGGTCTTCCTTCTCAGCATGCCCTCCAGTTATGTGACTCCTTGGCTATTTCTCAGGCCATCACCCCTGTACTAGGTATACCCACCCCCTTTTCCTACCTTGAAGCATTGGTGAATGAGTTCTCCTCTACCCTCTCCTCCTCTCCTAAGTCCTTTGCCCCTAACACAGTGTCATGAAACTTGCATGGCAAAGCCTCCATCTTGGATCACTGCCACCATCCCCTGGAGGAAAATGACAAAACTGTGCTGACTGGGTCCACTCTGAATTTATGTTCATAACCTTGACTGAGCCCTCACAGATTCAAGGTAATCTTTTTTATACATCCTTATTTAACCTACTCTCCACTCACCACAGCAGCTCTTCCAAACCTTTTCATCCTTCCATGAACCTCCTGGGGCTTCCCCTCACCCATCCCAGGTTAAGAACTTTGCCTTCTACTTCACTAAAAAACACTGAGGCCATTCACAAGGAGCCCCTAATCCCATAACTAAGAGGCCCTCTCCCATTGTCCCCTCTTTCACCCCTATCTCACATGAAGAGGTAGGGCAGCTAGGTGGTACAGTGGATAGAACACCAGTGCAGGAGTCAGGAGGACCTGAACTCAAATCTCACCTCAGACACTTGACACTCACTAGCTGTGTGACCTTGGGCAAGACATTTAACCCCAATTGCCCCATCCTGGGTCATCTCCAGTCATCCTGATGAATATCTGGTCACTGGATTCAGATGGCTCTGGAGGAGAAGTGAGCCTGGTGACCTGCACAGCCCTCCCTCACTCAAAACAAAGTCAAGTGCAAGTCATGTCATCATTTCTCTGATGGCATGGTCTTTGTTTAGAAGTGATCCCATTCCAAGCCTGTGCTCTCTAGCAGACCATCCCCTCTAAGAACCCCCTTTTTCCTCACTACACTCCAATCTTGAGCTATCTACTGGTTGTTACCCAGTTACCTATAAAAAAGCCCTGGTCTCTCCATCCTCAAAAAATCCTCACTTGATCTGTCCATTCCCAGTAGTGACTGCCCTATAACTTTTTCCCCTTCTGATTTTTTAATCTCTTTACAAAAGTCAACTACACTTTATCTCTCCACTTCTTTCCTCTTGATTCTCCATGGTTTGGCTTCTGGAGCTAATCATTCAATTAAAACTGCTGTCTCCAAACTGACCACTGATCACTTAATGCTCAGGCCGTTCCTCAGTCCTCATCCTTCTTGACCTCTTTGCAGTCTTCAACACTGCTTATCACTTTCTCTTCCTCGATACCTTCTTCTAAATGTTTGTGTCTCTGCTCTCTCCTGGTCCTCCTCTCATTCAGGGCCATGTGCTCTCCCCAGAACTCTGCCCCAGGCCTTCTTATCATCATCTTCTATACTATCTCATTTGAGGATCTCATCAGCTCCCCAGGTACTAGGTGACAAACTGGGTAGAGTGCCAGGCCTGGAGTATGGAAGACATCTTCCTGAGTTCAAGTGCGGCCTCTAAAATTTACTAGCTGTGTGACCCACTTAACCCTGTATGCTTTAATTTCCTTACCTGTAAAATAAGCTGGGGGAACAAAAGGAAAAGCATTCCAGTATCTTTGCTAAGAAAACCCCCAATGGGGTCACAAAGTCAGAAATGCCTAAAAAATGACTCAATGACATGCTCATGATTCTCACATCTACTTATGCAGCCCTCATCTCTCTGCTGACCTCTAATCTAGAATCTCTAGCTGCCTCTTGGACATCTTAAACTGGATGTCCCACAGACCTCCTAAATTCGACTTCTCCAAAACCTCTTCCCAACAACTACTGAGGCTACTGCCATCTTCCCAGTCACCTAGCCTTGGTGTCATCCTAAACTATTCACTCTCTTACTCGCCCCCCCCCCCACCTTTTACTCAACCTGTAACAGCTCTGGTATATGCCCACTTCTCTCCTTTAACACTGCCACTGCTATCCAGACTAATGCTGGCCAGTTGGTCTCCTTTCTGTAACCGTAAGTTACTCCTCATTCCAAACCATCTTTCACTCAAGTGTCAAAGTGACCTTCCTAAAGTACAGGTCTGACTCCCGAGCAGCTCCAGGATCAAATATCCAATTTTAAAGCCCTTCATAGCTTATTGTTCTCCACTCTCACCTTTCCAGGCTTCTGACACCATCCACCCGGTAATCAAGCGGCCCTGGCCTCCTTGCTGGTGCTCCCCAAAGATACTCCATTTCCCAACAGCATTTTTCACTGGCAGTCTCCCACGCCTGGAATGCCTTCCCTCCTCATCTTCATCTTTTACACTGCCTAGTTTCCTTCAAGACCCGACTAAAACCCCATCTTTTCTAAGAGACTTTACTGGATTCCCCTTCGTGGTGGTGATTAGCTGTGCTGATTAGCTCTAATTCATCAGCATACAGCTGCATATTGTCACCCTGTAGCAACTGCAGCTTTTCATTTCCTTCACTTGCACACGGCTTCTTAGGAGAAACCAAAGACGAAGAAATGAATGACACCTCCGTGGAGACACTGACACATGGGTAACTGTGCTGGTGTGCACAACAGAGGCCTGGCACAGTACCAAGTGTTTCTTTCTCCAGTGTACATTCTGCTTATAATTATATGTAGCTTTAATGGTGGTTTGATAAACTTTGTTACAATAATGATTTTTAGCTTAAGAAGCAATGAAACGGCCCCTAAAGTCCTCAGGATTCTCTCCACTTCTGCTTAGGAAGTTTATTTTAAAAAAACAGTTCTAAATTCTGTTATAATCACAATAAGACCCCGGGTAGGAAAACTCGTAACACTGAGGCAGAGGTAGGACTGTCTGGCTAATATTTACATTTCTGCATATCCCAGGTCTCTCTGTGGTTGAGGCAAAATTCAGTTAATCAAAACCACTTGGAGAATGAAACAGCAAGTTATATAATACCGTCTATGTACAGAAAGGTCCTGGAGGGCAAGTGGAGGAAGAAGAAGACCTTTTCTAGGGACAGACTTCCTTCCAGTCAGGTCTTCTGCTCTGGCATGATGCCTGTAAAATCAGTAATGTTGCTTAAGCTCTACCATCTCTGCCCCAGCTCTGTCCTTCCTTTGCTCCTTTGAGATGGATTAAAAAGGCCAAGCATGCCCCAGCCTCCATGCTCCCAGACCCCTAGGATCTTATCTCTCCTCTAATTGAGCCAGCTCTCTTCCTTTTATACAAACTCTTTAGGCTGTGATCCAGTCCTGTGCACAATGGACTCATTCAAGGAAGTGTGGAGACCTTTCATACTCACTTCTGTCTGATTCAATCAAAAAGTATTCTTATCTAACAAAAAGTAATTACATCTAAGTGATGGTAAAAATCAATGAAGTCCCATCCTTGCAAAGATTAGATAATTTTAACTGAATCCTGAGATGATGCTTCTTTGCAAGAAGGGGAACTGGTAGGAAATGCAAATTCAACTGAATTGACCTACTGGGATTTCCCAGTCGGAGATTTCTTCTTTCTTGCCTGACAAAAGCCTGGCGAAAGTACAGAGCTTTATGAACTCTATTGTTAATTTCTATCTTTAAGTCTTCATGGAGCGGCAGCAAGAGCTGGGATCTTTGTCCTAGGCTAAGATTTAGATAACAGAGACTTCAGGGTTTTCTGTACTCCCTGAAGGGCTAAGATGAGGAAAGAGGAGTAGGGGCAGGGACCTCCACAGAAGAGGATGTCCTGAAATGGTCTTAATGGATGAGGCCAAGAACAAATTCTACCCACTCCCCTGTGGAAGTGAAGACACACAAAAACGTTCCTTGGTTAAACCATCATCTACAATGACATCTGCTAGACAACATAAAGAAAATAAATACAAAGTCATTAAACACCAGGTAGTTTGGAAGGGAGTACATTAATATCTGGAAGAGACTGAAAAGGCTTCTTGTGGAAGGTCAAGGCTGTATGTCTTGGAGGAAGATAGACATCTTATGAGGTAGAAGTACAGAGGAAGTGGGACAACTAGGTGGCACAGTGGAGAAAGCACCAGGCCAGGAGTCAGGAAAGCTCATCTTCCTGAGTTCAAATTCAGCCTCAGACAGACACTTAACAGCTATGTGACCCTGGGCAAGTCACTTTACCCTGTTTGCCTCAGTTTCCTCATCTATAAAATGAGCTGGAGAAGGAAGTGGCAAACCCCTCCAATCTTTGCCAAAAACATCCCAAATGAGGTCAGGAAGAGAGGGTCAGGACTGAAACAGTGAATGGTAGCACCAAAAAGGAAGTGCCTTCCAAGAATGATGGGCAGGATAAGGCACAAAACGGGATCTGGAATGGGTGGGGGAGGGACAAAAAGAAGGACTGTCTGACTGGATCACAGAGGAAAGACAGGCCAAGGACATGTTGTGAAGGGCTTTAAAAGCAAGACAAAACAAAGGGATGAGTTTACATTCTAGAAGCAATAGGGAACCACTGTGCTTAAGGAAAGATCCTTTGTGCTTAAAGGAAAATCAGTATGGCAGCAGTGTGTGGAGAATGGGCTGGAGGGGGAACAGACTTGCAGCACCAAGACTAATTGGGAGGGTGACAGGTGATGACAGAATGAATTCAGGTAGGAGCTAAGAATGTGGAGGGGACAGAAATGACTCCCATAAACAAGGAGATGAAGGGGAACGAGGAGTAGAAGAGGATACTGTAGACTTGGGACACTAAGAGGATGTAACAGGAAGGATTGGGAGATTCCCAAAAATTCTGTTTGAGAATCTGGGTATGAGAGGCCACGAGAACATCCAACTTGAAATGTGCAACAGACAACTGATGGCGGTGCCACTGAAACAGGAGAGATTAGAATTAAATGCATAAATTAGGGATTTAAATACATAGAGATAGATGGTAGTTAAACTTATAAGAGTTCATGATGTCACCAAGAGAGAATGTAAAAAGAGAAAAGGCCCCAGGGCAGAACCTTATGAATGATGAGCCACTAAAGGGATCAAAAAGGAATGAGACAAACCAGGCAATAGTGCCACAAAAACCCAAAGAGGAGTGGTCAGCAGTTCCAAACAACACACAAGTAGAGAAAGAGGAGGAATGAGAAATGATGATCAGATTTAGCATTCTGGGTAACTGTGGTTAAAGAAGTTGCACCTGAGTGATAAGAAACCAGAATGCAAAGTGAATGAGTGAGAGATGGGAAGGCAGGGAATTTAGACAAAAAGGGGAAAAGATATATAGCATGATGCCCTGAAGAGACAGTAGGATTCAAAGAATTTTTTTTTAAGGATGGATGAGATTTGGGCATGCCTGAAGGCAAAAGATAAGGAGGGGACAAGCTAGTAAGAAGCCAAAGACTAATCAAGATATAGAATGAAGTGTGTATGTAGAAGGCTGACCTTGGCAAGGAGAAAAAGAGAGTGTGAGGGATCATATCAAAAGGTCTGAAGTTAAGAGAAACAGAAAAGCATCTCTGGGGAGCAAGAACAGGAATCAATGAGCTGATAGAGTGCTGGATCTGGAATCAGGAAGACCTGAGTTTAAATTTATATTCAAATCTGTGTGAGCCTGGGCAAGCAAATTTGTAAAATTGGATTAATAATAGTGCTGACCTCCCAGCGTTGTTGCAAAAATCAACGGAGGTATGATATTTGTAAAGTACTTAAAGCGCTATGAATGCTAGCTATTAATACTGCCTTGTGAATTTTTATTTTTCCTTTGTAGGATAGCAAGATTATGATTCCTATTTTATTGTATTCAACTGATCAGTTTTGTTCCAGCCTGTCATTTGGATTCTATGTATGCTTTTAATTTTTAAATTTTATTCTTATCCAATCTACTGAATTTTATGCAAAAGATTTTAATCCTATTTCATTTTAAAGAACTATTTATATAGTATGGGCACATTTAAATTTGGTTTGTATTTACCTAGTTTTTTTATTAGGATTTTCTTGTGTTGTTCATTTCCTTTTTTAAGTCAATACTTTTTCTCTGTGATTACTTTTACCTAATGTACTTTGACGCAACACTATTCCCCCAAACTTCCCCCTCCACACACACACACATACACACACACGCACACACACATACATACACACACACACACACACACACACACACACACACACACACACACACACACACACACCCCTCACTCTTTCTCTCTTCTCTCTACTATCAATCTTTTCCCTAGTTTTGGAGTTTTAATTAACTTGCTGGTTTTTTCTTCAATTTATTAATTATCTCATTCTTATCTTTTATCTTTTTATCCCCTTTCATTTAAAATCTGCCCTCCTGTTCTCCTGTACTAACCTATTTTGTTTATGTGTTGCTCCTTTTTTCCACATCTTTTTTTCTAAGAAACTGCAAATTTATAAATATCAAGCTTGGCTCCAAAATAGAAGCATGAGAAGACACCTTCTCCCACCACTCCAACAGAGAAGCAGAGCGGGGGAGGTTCAAGTGTGCAGAATGTTTCATCAGATTTGTTCAATGTGCTGAATGGTTTTACAAGCTTTTTTTTTCCCTATTCTTCCTCATTCTTTTCTTTGTTACAAGAGATGGCACCCTGGGAGGGAGGTCTTAGAGAGAAATGCAGACTATGTAGAAACAAAAGATAACAATAAACATCTCTATTTAAAAAAAAGAACTATGCTATATAAAAAAGGATTACCTTGTTAACGCGAGGATATAGTAGCAGGGGAATAACATGAATCTATAACATACCTAGTCAGTGTGGTTGATTTCCTTCATCTCCATTCCACTGGGCATATATTCATTAAGGCAAAATATTACCCTATAATAATATTCTAATCTATTCAGAATTTCTTCTTATCCTTATAATTCAGCTAATCTTACCACTCTATAACAAACCAGGAGCTAGAAGTAAAATAGATCTCTTGAGAGTCAAAATAGAAAACACAAAGTTCTACCATAGGCCAGAGACCTGAAGCCCAGACTCAGAAAGTAATTCATTTATTTATATACATATTCTTTAACATACTAATTTATGGAAAAGCAAAGGTCACAGATGTCTGGGACCATTTAAAATTATAGACAATTGTCCCAAATATTTCAATAAGACTTCAAGGTATCATTGTATTAGAACCACGTATGATAATTATCACTCAAAACGATCCTGAATCATCAAGGAATAGTTACTTTTGTTTATTTGGTGAACGCTGCTTAAAAAAGTGAGGAATTATAAAATAAATTTTAGAAAAATTTTTATTCAAAATAGTTAAAATAAAGGTTTGGTTATTTAAGCTCTCAACCATCCACTGAGAAAATGCAATTATCCTGAACAACTTATTTCTCAACATTGACAGATAACATAAATTTTAGCACTGTAATATTTTAAATTAATAACCCCAGGGATACAGCCAAGATGACAGAGGAAGTATCCAGAAAAGCTCTCCCAATGTTCTCTGCCAAACAACCTTAAAATGATGCCTTAAATTGAATTCTGGAGTGACAATGTCAACAAAAAATCAAAGCGACATTCTTCTAGCCCAAGACAACCCAGGAAGCCAGAAGGATAGATCTTTGACGCAGCTATGTAAGCTGGCCTATAACCTCAAAAGATGCAACACCAGAGGTACGACAAGGTGGTGGTGACAGAAGCAACAGCAACTTTGGGAGCTCTCAAACCAGAGATGTAAGGGATCCTGGCAATGGATCAGAATGGATTATAGGACGACTATGCTAGCACCGGATGCAGGACCAGATGCTACTAGGTAACTCCAGTGTTTAATACATACTTCTGGGTCACAGCTGAAGGAACAGAAGAACACTTTCAGTCACAAGGGAGCAGGGGCCCTGAGAAGCAGTATCATTTCTGGTCCCAAGGGATCAGGAGTCCTTCCTGGGTAAGCCCAGAGTGCAGACTTGGAGTGAAGTGGACCACCCCTCTTCTCAGGTTACACTACTGTAACGGCAACCACACTGGCATCCTCAGGATGGCTGCTAACACAGGTTCTTAGATCTGCTTTACTAGGAGAGAGAGCTGTTTAAAGAGTCAACAATCTTTTTTAATTACATCCACTAGTTCAGGGGAAAAGTCATAAAGACCAACAGACAGGGGTCTACTGCCTGAATCATAGCAATAGTACTATATACTTTACATACATCCCTGGATCAAGAAAGTTTTTATATCTGCGCAGCTGGGGAGCTCTAAACAGACAGTCACTCAGAGTGTCAACCAGGGAATCACAAGGTCCTTCCCACAAAGGAGCCCCCAAAGTAAAATACCAACCTCCCCATATATATAACAAAGACTTGGCTCCTGATTGGCTCAGAATCAGTAGGCACAAAATCTACATGACTCAGCACAGCTGTGAACCATCAGGGTTCAAAGGAGATTGAGCTTTCAGATGCTCACAATTTAGCCTGAGACTGGAAAACTGAACTCCAAAAGAAAACAACAAAAAAATCCCACTTTGTTTGCTGTTACAACCACCTCGGAAGTGCCCAAAATTTCCAAACCCCCCAGAACTAGCTCTGAAAACAGCAATGTGAAAAAGCCTGAAGCCTAGGACAGTGCTCCCCCCTCCCACCATGCTAGGAAAAGAGCTCAACTTTAGCATGAAGTTCAAAGTCAAGAAATAGGCTGGAAAAATGAGCAAACAACAAAACTTGACCATAAAAATCTACTAGGAAAGAACAAGATAGATACAAACTCAGAAGAAGACTATAATGTCAGATTAGCTATAAGCAAAACCTTAAAGGAAAAAAAAGTGAATTGGACACAAGCCCAACAAGAATTCAAGGAAAAGCAAAAAAAAAAATTATTTTCAAAATCAATAAGAGTGGTAGAGGCAAAATTGAGAGAAATGGATGAGAATAATAAAATAAACTTATGAAAAGATAATTAACAGCCTGGTAAAATAGACACTAAAAACATAGAAGAAAATAACATCTTAAAAAACAGAATAGGCCAAATGGGAAAAAAAAGTACAAGCTTATTGAAGAAAATAGTAACTTACAAATTAGAACTGGGCAAGTGGAAGATAATGACTCCACGAGATACCAAGAAAAAAATCAAACAAAATAAAAAATTAGAAGAAAATGTGAAATATCTCATTAGAAAAATAACTGACCTACAAAACAGATCCAGGAGAGAGAACTTAAGAATTTTATTGGTCTACCTGAAAATCATGATCAAAGAAAGAACTCAGACATCCTATTCAAGAAATTATTGAGGAAAACTGTCCTGATATCCTAAAACCATAGAGTAAAATAAAAATGGAAAGAATCTACCTATCAACACCTGAAAGAGATCCCACAATGAAAACTCTCAGGAATATTATAGCTAAATTCCAGAGCACCCAGTTAAAAAAGTTTCAAGCAGCCAGAAAGAAACCATTAAAAGATCATGGAGCCCTAGTCAGGATCATACAAGATTTATCTGCTACCATATCAAAGAAGCAGAGAAAGCTTGGAAGATTATATTTCAAAAGGCAAAGGAGCTAGGATTACCACCCACCGGACCCATTACTTACCCAGCAAAATTGAGTATAACCTTTCAAGGGGGAAAAAATGGATACTTAATGAAGTCGAGAACTTTTAAGCATTACAGATAAAAAGATCAGAACTGAATAGAAAATTTGTCTTTACAATAGTCAAAAAAAGCATAAAAAATAAATATTAAAGAAAAACCATAAGGCACTCAATACATTAAAACTTTGTACCTCACTATACAGAAAGATGATACATGTAACTTCTAAGAACTCTATCATTATTAGGGAAGTTAGAAGGATTCTACATAGGCAGAGAGAAATGAAGTGAGTCAGTTATATTGGGATAATGTAAAAAGAAAAAAAAATGGATGACCCAGAAAGAGGGACACCCTGGGAAAAGGAAGAAGGGAGAAGAATGGGGAAAAGTATCTCACATAAAAAAAGGACACAAGTCAGAGCTTTTATAATGGAAGGAAAAATGGGCAAAGGGGGGGTAATGGGCAAATACTCGAACCTCATTCTCATCTGGATTCAAAGAGGGAATATCTACATACACACTCAACTGGTATAGAAATTTATCTTACCCAACAAGAAAATAGGAGGAGAAGGGGATAAGAAAATGAGATAACAGTGATAGATAACGAAAGGCAGTGGTAAGAAACAACACAGATTTTAGAGGAGGGACAGGATATAAAAAAGAGGGAAAGATGAACAAAAGAAATCGCAAATATGAATGGGATGAAATAACCCATAAAATGGAAGCATTCTATGTTGTTTACATAGGTGCAAACATGTTGTTTACAAGAAACAAACTTGGAACAGAGAGACCGACAGAGTTAAAATAAGGGACTGGAGCAAAATTTATTACGATTCATTTGAAAGAAAAAAGGCAGAGGTAGCAAAATCATGATCTCATAGAAAGCAAAAGCAAAAATAGACATAATCAAAAGACATAAGCAAGGAAACTACATCTTGCTAAAAGGCAAGACAGACAATTAAGTCATATTAATAGTAAACATATATGCACCAAATGGCAAAGTATACAGTCTTAAAGGAAAATTAAATGAATCACAACAGGAACCAGCAAGTAAAACAATACTAAAGGGATACTTCAACTTTTCCCTCTCATAGTTGGATAAATCTAACCATGAAATAAATAAGAAAGACATTAAGAAGGAGAAAAAGAAAAGAAAAGAAAAATTTTCTGAAGAAAAATGAATGGAAATAGAAAGTTTCTCTCAGCCACGCATGATACCTTCACAAAAACTGAGCAAGTATTAAGACATTAAAAACCTCACATGGAAAAGTAGAAACATTAAATGCACCTTTTAATATGGTAATCAAAAAAAAAAATAAATCCAATAAAGGGCTATGGAAACAGAGATTAAATTAAATGGAAAGTAAATAATCTAATCCTAAAGAATGAATGTCAAAGAACATATCAAAGAAACAAAATCTCAAAAATGAAAATGGTGAATTAAGCACCAATGAAGATGAAATTTAAGCAGTTATTAGGATCTATTTCCCCAATATTAAAAAAAAAACCTGATAATCTAATGGAAAATGGATGAACATTTACACCCCCAGATTAACAGAAGAGAAAATAGAACACTTAAGTAACCCTATTTTAAAAAAAGAAATTGAACAAGCCATAAATGAGCTCCCTAAGAAAAAATCTTCAGGACCATATGAATTTGTAAGTGAATTCTACCAAACAGTTAAAGAACAATTAATCCCAATACTATATAAACTATCTGAAAAAAAAAAAAAACAGAGAAAGAAATCATACCAAATTCCTTTTGACACAAATGTTTTTGATACCTGAAGCAGGGAGAATGAAAACAGAGAAAGAAAACTATAAACCAATTTTCTTACTGAATATTCATGCAAAAAATTTAAATAAAATGCTAGCAAAGAAATTATAATAATATACCACAAAGATCATACACTATGACCAGGTGAGATTTATACTAGCAATGCAGGGCTGGTTCAATATTAGGAAAAGCAGAAGCATAACTGACCATATCATTACTTTCTACCTGATTCAGATCCAGTTTTCTCAACAGTTCTTACAAAACAGTCAAGAATCAATAGATATTTGTTAAGTACCTTGTATGTGCCAGGCACCATTAAGCACTGGAGATACAAAATTAAGAAAAAGGAAGACAGTCTTTGTTCTTAAGTGTCTACTACCTAATAAGGGAAAGACAAA
This sequence comes from Notamacropus eugenii, assembly GCF_028372415.1. Lineage (NCBI taxonomy): Eukaryota > Metazoa > Chordata > Mammalia > Diprotodontia > Macropodidae > Notamacropus > Notamacropus eugenii. The sequence continues at coordinate 144,955,039 of NC_092878.1, forward strand.
ACACAAATGGAAGCTGTAAAAGGTGGGGGAGTGAACTTCTAGAGGGTGTTCACTATCAAAAACCAAGCACAGAAGTCAAAGAGAAATGAAAAGTTAACTGGAAATTTTGAGCCCTCTACAAAGGAAGACTTTAGGAGGACTTTTTTAATCCACCTTCTAGTCTTTCCATCAGAGGGGGGAGGCAACTGAGGATACAGAGCAGTTAATAAGATTTCTGGTGATGAGTTTATCCTTGGAGGAAGAATGATGTTCCTGGAATTGAAACCAAGCAGAAAGTTGGTGGGTGGTAAGGACTAAACTATAGTCTAGAAATGAAATTAAATGAAGGAATAGACAGCAGAACTAGACTGTAGAGTTCACAAAAGGGAGTAACATGTAAGAAGGCTAGAAAAATAGGAAAGGTCTAGGCTGTAAAGAGATTTTAATGCTCAAAAGTAAGATTTATATTTGATCCTAGAGGTGCTAGGGAACTATTGGGGGTTGTCTAACAGAGATGGGATGGGGATGGGGTGATCTGGTCAGACCTATGCTTCAGGAACATCACTTGCCATCATTGTGAAGGGCAAAGTGGTAAGGGAAGAATCCTAAGGCAAGGAGACCAATTAGAAGGCAAGAACAAACTCAGTGCCGGGGAAAAGATGGAGATAAAAGGAATAAACCTGCAATGCAGTAGTGGTACACCAGAGCACAATACTGGAAATTCCCAAAGCTACAGTGAGTTGTCATGAACTTACCAAAGCAGTTAGGGAGTTCCTTTGATAAATAATTGCCCCTTAATAGTTCTTTACTAAGTTATTTATGTCTCCAATTTTATCAAACACTAGGTTATTGAGTTTCACTATTTCTGAGTCTCCCTTGTTTAGTGTATTCCACTGATCTACTTTTCTGTTATAAAATCAGTATAAAATGGTTTTTTTGCTGTGTAATACAGCTTGAGGTCTGAAAGTGCTATCCTTTTTTCATTTCTCTCAATAGTCTAGACTTTTTGTTCCTCCAAATAAAATCTATTATTCTACTGAATTCTGTAAAGTAGCCCTTTGATGCTTTGATATAGCATTAAAGTAGTGAATTTACTTTGGTGGCGGTGTCATTTTTATCATATTGGCATGGCCCAACCATGAACAACTGAATATTCTTTTAGCTATTTAAGTTTTTCTTTATTTCCTTTTTTAAATAAGGTTTTTAGACACTTATTATGTTCCAGGCACTGTGCTAAATATGGGAGATGTAAATATAAGCAAAAAGAAAGATATTCCTCGCTCTCAAGGAATTTACCCTCTAATGGGGAAAAAGGAGCATAGTCACATGCACAAGCAGAAAAGCAATGAAGGATGGTTGGGTGGGGCTCACGAAGGGAGGTTCTGAGCAGGGACGGAAGGCCAGAAGAGTCGACAGAATGGCTGAGACAGAGTAGCAAAGTCAAGAGAGGAAAAAAGGCTACCTAGCCTGAGCCCGTCCTGAGCTGGAGGTTCTGAGAGGAACTCACCAGTATGAGAAAAAGGCAGCTGGGCTGAAGAAGCTTCCAAGAAATCCTCTCTTGCCATACACCTCAGAGATGGTAAGAGATGGTATTCTTAACCACACAAAGACCAGAAGCAAACAAAAGATAAAATAGATAACTCTGACTACATGAAACTAAAAAGCTTCTGCATGAACAAAATGATGTATTCAAGATAAAGCAGAGAAGAGGTAAAATAGAAAAAAAAATCTGTTATCAAATTTCTTAGATAAGTATTTAGTATCCAAGACTTATGCAGTGTTAATGAAAGATCTTCCTGTCCATTAACAGGCCTCACCTGGAGCCCATTAAAGGAGGCTTGATTAGGGGAGGCTGGTTTTGTAGGAAGGCCCACACCTTTGTTAATTTCTAATGAGGCACTGGGTCTAGCTCTGAAAAGCATGTATTTACTCTGAGGTAAGGTTTTGCTTTGGGGCTTACTCTTTGGAAGAAGGTTCATGTGCCACGTGAGACTCTGGGGAGCCATTAAGGAGCCCCTCAAACCCCCTTTTTGAAAACCGAGATGTTGCTGCTTCTCTCTCTGGTAATTCTCTCTCTGTGTAACTATGTAATGGTCAGACACCTGGATCTATTGATTTGTGATGTATGTATTGCTTATGGTCAGACAGTTAGAAGCCCTGTCTGTTGGTCTTTATTTCTCTGTCGGAATATGTGATTAAAGTAGATTGTTGACTCCTCAAAAGCTGCTTTTCTTTTAGAAAAGCAGATCTAAGAACTTGTACAACAGGACCTCCTGTGTATGCTGGGAGGCTTGCTGATACAAATATAAACAATGAACAGGTAATGTGTAAAACCAAAAGTCATTCCCAAATAGATAAATGGTCAAAGAAACAAACATTCTCCAAAGAAGGGCAAACTTTTAACAACTATGAGAAAGAACAGTTGAAATCATCGTAAAACAAATGCATACTAAGTCTGTATCCCCAAAGAGATAAAAAACAAAAAGGAAAAGGACCTATACGTACAAAAATAGTTATGGCAACTCTTTTCTGGGGGTGAAGAATTAGAAATCGAAGGGATGCTCATCAACTGGAGAATGGCTGAACAAGTTGTGGTAAGTGATTATGATAGAATACTATTATATATGAGAAATGACAAGCAGGACGCTCTCAGAAAAACCTGGAAAGACTTGGGTGAGCTGATGCAAAGTGGAATGTACCGTCTACAAAGTAGCAGCAATACTGTACGATGATCAGCCCTTATGACTTAGCTACGCTCAGGAATACAACGATCCAAGACAGCTTGGAAGGACTTGTGATGAAAAATGCTCTCCGTATCCAGACAGGGAACTAATGGTATCTGAATACAGATTGAAGCATACTTTTTTTTTTTACTTTCTTTCTTTTTCTTGAATTTTGTGTCTGTTTTCTTTCCCAACATTACTATTATGCATATGTTTTGTATGACTACATATGTATAACCTGTATCAAATTACTTGCATTCTCAACTGGGGGGCTGGGGTTGGGAGGGAGGAAGGGAAAGAATTTGGAACTCAAAGTTTTAAAAACAATTAATAAAAACTGTTCTGGAGGAAAATAAAATACTAACTAAAAAAAAAATGAGAGAAACGTAAGTCAAAAGAACCTTGAGGTTTGACCTCATAATCAGCAAATCTGTAAAAATAAAAGATGGGAATAATCCATGTTGGAAGGGTTGTAGGAAATCAAACACACCAGCGCATCCTTGATGGATCTGTGAACTGGTGAGGCCATTTTAGACAGCAATTTGGAATAATACTAATAAAGTGACTAAAATGCTCACACACTTTGACACAGAGGTTCCATGATGAGGCTTATTCCCCAAGAAGTACATTGTTAGGAAGAAAGTTCCCTATAGAGAGAAAGAAGATATGTTTCCCACTCCTCTGTGTCAGGGGGCAAAGGGAGGAGGAAGAGAGAAGGTCCAGAGGTCTGGAATATTGCATAATAATCTCAAATTTTCTCAGACTATTTCTTTTCCCTTCCTCCTTGGCTTTTTAAATTTTTTTTCCTCTGGTTTAAAAAAAAGTTTGTCATAAGGAACAGCTCTCTGCGTGGGGGAAGGATATAATGGAAAATTTTAGGTAATATAACAAGAAAAAATTACTTTACAAAGATTATAAAAGAATAAAGGACATTCAGAATTCCTAAAAATATTAGTGGAACACCTGTAACTGGATGTCCCAAGCCTTCTTAAATTCAATATGTCCAAAACAGAACTCATTTTCCACCCCAAATCATTTTCCCTTCTGAACTTCCCTGTTACTACAGAGGGGACCAACATCTCCCCAGGTAGCCAGGTTCCAAGGTATCCCTGATTCCTCATTCTCATTCTCCCCACATATGTAATCCATCGCAAAGCCATCCTACCTTTACCACATTTCTTGTATACAACTAATTCTCTCTGCTCCCACAGCTACCACTGGAATCCAAGGCCTCATCACCTCTTACCTGGTCCATTGCAATAGTATTCCAACTGGTCTCTCTGCCTCAAGTCTCTCCCTGTTTCAGTCTATCCACCACTCTGCTGCCAAGGTATTTCTGAACATGTCACTGCTCAGTTCAGTGAACTACAGTTCCTTTCTCTTTATTCCAGAATCAAATATAATGTTCTCTGTTTAGCATTTCAAGTTCCTTTTAACCTGGCCCTTTCCACTATTTCCAGTCTTCCTACTCTGTATTCTCATCCACATATTTTATATTCCAACTACATGGAGTTACCTAACTGTAGTTCCTCTAATGTAACATTTTCTCCCATCTCTATGCCTCAGCACTTTTGTTGTTTACTTGTTTTTCAGTCCTGACTAATTCTCCATGACCCCTTTTGGGATTTTCTTTGCAAGGATAGTGGAATAGTTTGCCATTTCCTTATCCAGCTCATTTTACATATGAGGAAGCTGAGGCAAACAAGGTGAGTGAAGTGACTTGCCTAGGGTCACACACCTAGAAGTGTCTGAGGTCAGATTTGGCTACAGGCTCAGTGCTCCATGTACTATGGTGCTTCCCCCCCAGCAGTCATGCCTCAGCACTGGTTGCCCCATATGCCTGGAATGCTCTGCCCCTCTTCACTCTGCTTCTTAGTTTTCTTTGCTTTTAGTGTTTTATACTTACCCTATTAAACACAGGTAACATCATATAAAGTTTTTCTTCTTGTTCTTTCTGAGTCATATGCCGGGGAGGATGGCAGAGTTCAGTAAAGAGGCGTCGAAGGTGCATCAGTCCTAAAGCATTGTCCTGTGGGCTGCACTCTTCCTGGCGAGGCCGGCCCATAATCCTCTTCACCATATTCATCTTGGCCAGTTTATAAGAATCACCAGAATCCTGAAAAGACAAGTTAAATAAAATTAAGTTGAAACCAAACCTCCCAAAAACCAAATTAGATGTAATATACCATAGCCACTGTCAAAATATAGTTAAAAAAAAAAAAAGATTTTCTGTCAACTTTAAACAATTTTTCCCACTTAACTATAATTGATGGTTGTTCTTTCTTTAGTTCAAATGACCTTTAAACTAGATCAATCAACAAGTATTTATGGATAACTGATTAACATTGTAAGAGTTCAAGTTTCTTTTCCATCAGTAAACAAAAGAGAAAAAGCAAAGGCTACTTATAAGAAAAATGACAGATTATGAACTAAACCTCTAAGAAAACTATACTACTCAGAGAACTACTACTGAGTCTCTGTTGACTATGTCAAAAATGAGTCCAGATACAAATTAATCAGAACAATAAAAAGAGAAAAACGAAAGATCTCTAAATGGTTTGCAGATACCATGTTAAAAAAAAAAAAAAACCTATGTGAAGCATAGACCTGTGGATAATATTTTTTACTGCTAGAATGTCTTTCAATTTCTAAGAAAAAAAGAAGAGCCCTGACAAATTCATTCAAATCAAGATAGCTTAAAATTGAGTCTACTAATAAGAACTTGTCTTATTTTTATTTTTAAAAAGCATGTTCAAATACTAATAGCCCATTAGGAAGCATATTGTCAGAGTCACAGAATTTTAGAGTTGGAATGGATTCCAAAACAAATCTCTACTTACAATACACCAGAGAAGTGGCCATCCAAGTCTCTTGTGAGTGGACTATAATAACAAAAGAGAGCCCCAAACTCCCTTTCTCTGCCAGTAGTTCTGTTGGTAAGAACATGAAAGAGCATGCCTCTTTCAGGTTCCTCCTCTGGCTCCTGGTTCTCTCTTGGAGAACTCTCAAGAATTCTCTACTGCTCTTCAAATGAGTCAAGGCCAATGGGTCTCTTAACCTTTCAAGGCCTTATCAGTGACCTATGAGGGCCTTCCTGCTCCAAACAGATGGTCCAGAATCCTTACACCACAGAGACAATCTTTTTTCCTCAAGCTTCCTACACTACCACCTTCCCATTTCCTTTCAACACAGGGTCTTCCTTATCTCCTATTTTACCAAGAAAATAGAGAAGCACCCTGTGCTGTATTATTTCTTCTTGCCTATTCTAGACTTAAATCTCTTAATGAGACCCTCATTGTCTCCTCTTTCGCTCCAGTCTCTGATGAAGAGACAGCCTTTCTCTTCCTCAAGGCTCACCCCCTCACAATGGTTCCTTTGTTCCTACGGCCATGCCTAGGCCTGACTCCCATCCTTACAAAACTTTGACACAAGCATCCCCTCAAGCCTATCACAGTCAAACTCCACTAATATCTTCTTGCCTTTTTCCTCTCTCCACTGGAGAAGGATCATCTATCACCACCAATTGCTACCCATAGGGCAAGCAAGATAGTCTGGCAGAAGTAACAAGGCCTCCTGCAGGAGACAGGAGGCATGTGCCAGCCCATCTGAGTTACCACCTTCCCAATCTTGACTTTCATCTCCCTTCAGACTGTGATGGAGATAGCTCAGGAGCCTGAACCCAAGAGTCTTGGAAATTGCAATTCCAGAGCAGTGCCCTCCGCCACCATTCTGAGAAGCCACCCCCAAGGTGATGCAGCCTGGCCACTGTTCCTTCAGGTGATACAGGCACAGCTACTAAAGACTCAGAAAATAAAATTCTTGCCCCTAAAGGCGTTGGCACTGTCAAATAGCCCAACATCAGAAACTGATACAACTTTATCAGCAGAAACGACATTGCACCCAAGGACAAAGGGACATTTCCATCTAATTTGCAACTCAAACATTGTCCCCATTAAAGTAAAAGCTTGAGAGAAAAGAGACTTGCTTTTCTATTAACATCCCTCTTAGCTCAAAGTTCTGCACAAAGTGCTTAATAGATGCTTTATTTATTCATTCACCTATACAGTGGGGGAAATCATCTGCATAATTGTTGCTGATAACTGAATCCATGGAAGCTCAAGAGATCACCAAGCACAACAGTAGAAGTGTGAAAATAAAAAAAGCCCAATACAGAGACAGGGGAAAATCCAAGTTCAGGGGGCAAGAGGTGGGCAGAGAACCATCAAAGGACAGTAAGAAGGAGAGCTTAGGCACACAGGATGAGAATAAGTATCACCAAAAACCTAGAGAAGAAATATTCAGAATGAGGTGATCAACAGTGCAAATACTTAAGATATCTGGGGCCAAGAAAAGGGGAATAGATTTTAGAATTAGTAAATCCCTTATAATTTGAAGAGAACAGCTTTAACTAAATGATGAAATCTGAAGCCAGAATGCAGAGGGTCTGATGAAAGTGAGGGGGAGAGAAAAGGGAAACACCAAATGCAGAGCATTTTCTCAAGAAGTGTAGCCAACAAAAGAAAAAAGAGATGAGGGTCAAAGCTAGAGGGCATCACCATTAAAAACAGGGAAGACATGGGCCTGTGTACAGGCACAAAGAAGGAACCACTTGGCTAAGAGGAGCCTGAACAGAAGAGACAGAGGAGGGAGAACAGTAGGGAAAATATGCTGAAGAAATCAAGAGTGGATAAAATCAAGAATACATGTCGAATTGTTAGCTTTGGCAGGAATGAAGGAGGAGACAGCAAGGAAAGTGGTCTGATGTTTGATATGAGGAAGAGGCGGAAAAACAGGGGAACCTTTAGTCAGTGGTCCCGACTTTTGGGAGAAATATGGGAAATTGAATATTCATGATAACTGGCTGAGAAGGAAAGGCTGGAGGGGAGATGAAATCTAGAAGACTCGCTCAGGAGACTAGGATAACAAACTGACTAAGAAGAAATAGGATAGGGCCAGCTGAGAATAAATAACATAAATTTATAATGATCTCAATGAGCATGATTTTGTCATTTCCTCCATTCAGGTCCATATGAATGGGAGAGGAGACACATCATAAGAGTAACTTGCCCCTGGACTCCCAATGACTCTGGAGGAGAAAGTGAGGCCGTTGCCTTTGCACAGCCTCCCTCATTTAAATATAATTCATTTGCAAGTCTCGATATCACCTTCCTGATGTCATAGTCCTCTTTAAGAATAAAGTACAAACAATGTTGATATGGTACTTCCAATCATTTACTTAAAAGATTAGCCACGTAATTAGTATCATCAGGTTGTATTACATGTCTTTAAAAGATAGAAATCCTCTAAATTAAATAACAAAATGGTTACAACCAAAAAATGCTTTAAATTATGTGTTAAACAATGGTAAATAATTATATACATCTCTGTGTATATAAAATACAGACAGTCATAGTTTATCCCTTGAACATCATTCTCACATCACCAAATTATTGAACATTCAGACTGGATTTCCTGAAGACAACTTAAACTTAGTATGTCAAAAACCAAACTCATTATCATTTCCTATAAGCCCTCCCCCATTCCAAACTTCCCTTTTTTATCAAAAGTATTGTTACCATACTTTCTGTCTCAAAGGTTCATAACCAAGATATAATCCTGGATTCAGTACTCACCTTCACATACAGTCAACTGCAAAATCCTTCTGTGTCTATCTCAAAAGCACCTCTCAGATCTCACTCCTTTTCTCTACTCAAGTACTGCCATAGTCAAGGCTCTTCAAACCTCTTACCACCTCCATTATTCCAAAACCTTCTACCTGTTCTCCCTGCCTCAAGAATCTCCACACTCCAGTCCAGCCTACAACTTTACTGCCAAAGTCATTTTTCTTAAAGGCAGATCTCACCACATTTCTCTCCTACCCAACCAAGCCCAGTGATTTCCCATTCTCTGTTTAACTTTTAAATCCCTACAAAACCAGGCCCCGATCTAGCTTTCCAGGCTCAATGGTCATTTCCCACTATACTACAATGCAGCTGAATGGGAACAGATTTAGAGAAGATTTCTCAGGGGTATGAGACTCCTCCCTAGAACAGAAGGGACCTTAGGCCCAGGTTTGCATTCCTCCAGGGTCAGGTGATTTCCATATAATGCTATACAGTGCATTAGGATCAATGATTAGCTATGGTTCACTAACTCCTCAATACCTAATTTACATATGCAAATGCAGTCTGCAGCCCTCACTCTGGTCCGCCTGATCTGCATATGTTTTCAATGCCTAATTTGCATATGATGACTTGTATTTTCGCAGGCTTTGTTCTGGAGCAAGAAATTTGAACCTGGAAATTTGAACCGAGTTTCAAAAGGGATTGGTTAGATTTCACACCTACAATGTAAGATCATGCTTCTCAGCCAATGAGAAGGGACCTGAATAAAGAAGACTTTCTGTTTTTACTTTGAGACCTCTCTGAGCAGTCAATGTGAGTAAGAGGAGGGGTCATGTTATCCCACACACAGTCAAACAGGAATCATTCTGTTTCTTAAACATGATCTACCAGGTGTTTCTCTACCTCTGCACCAGACATCCCACAGGTGTACAATATACTCCTTCCTTAACTTGGACAGTCCCTGACAGCTCCACTGATAAAACCACATCTACCAAATCACCTGATAGTACCAGTTGGGGGTGAGAACTTTGTTTTCTGGAGGGGCAGAGCCAAGATGGTGGAGTAGAAGGATAGACCTGCTCTAGCTCTACCCTCACACCCTATAAAATACCTGTGAAAAATGACTCTAACCCAATTCTAGAAAAGCAGAAGCCACAAAGCAACAGAGTGAAAGAGATTTCCAGCCCAAGACAGCTTGGAGGGCCAACAGGAAAGGTCTATCCCACCGGCACAGAGCAGAGTGGAGCAGCCCAGCCTTGGCCATGCAGCATGGCAGGGACAGGACCAGAGCAGGCTTCAGGGCACAGAATCACAGGTAGCAGCTGCGGTTCCCAGATTTCTCAACCCACAAACACCAAAGACAGCTTCAAAGGTCAGTGAGAAAGCTCTTTCACCTGGGTGAGAAGGAAGCTGGGTCTGGCCACAGGCCTGGCCATGGGCTGTGGCAGAGGCTGTAGCAGTATTCATTTTTGGAGCCCTCTGCCTAAAGACCCTGGGGGAATTGAGTAAATGATCTGAGTCTCAGTTCTGAGTGGCAGTCCTGGGATGAGGAGTAGCACTCGTTTGGCAGAGCTGGTGGAAGCTCTGAAGAGGGAATCCTACTTGCAGATTCTGGGCAGAAAAGCTTGAGGTTGCTCCCAGACCAAAGCACAGGCCAGGAATGGAGTAAACTTGATTGTGTCACCTTGGAGGAACTATGAACTATACTGCACTGGACAAAGGACTCAAAAGTCAAGTAACTGGCTGGAAAAATGCCCCCCAAAAGGGAAAAAAAATAGGACTACAGAAGGTTACTTTCTTGGCAAAAAGGTATTTTCTTCCATCCTTATGGATGAGGAAGAACAAGACATACCATCAGGGGAAGTCAAGGCTTCTGCATCCAAAACTCCAAAAAAAATATGCAATGATCTCAGCTCATGGAAAGCTCAAAAAGGATTTTGAAAATCAAGGAAGAGAGGTGGAGGAAAAATTGGAAAGACAAATGGGAGTGATGGAAGAAAATCATGAAAAGTGAGTCAATAGCTTGCTAAAGTAGACCCAAAAAAAATGCTGAAGAAAATAACACCCAAATGGAAAAAGAGGTCCAAAAGGCCAATGAGGAGAAGAATGCTTTCAAAAGCAGAATTAGCCAAATGGAGAAGGAGGTTCAAAAGCTCACTGAAGAAAATAGTTCTTTAAAAATTAGAATGGAGCAGATGGAAGCTAATGGCTTTATAAGAAACCAAGAAATTACAAAATAAAACCAAAAGAATGAACAAATGGAAGAGGATGTGAAATATCTCACTGGAAAAACAACTGACCTGGAAAATAGATCCAGGAGAGACAATTTAAAAATTATGGGACTACCTGAAAGCCATGATCGAAAAAACAGCCTAGACATCATCTTTCATGAAATTACAAGGAAAACTGCCCTGATATTCTAGAACCAGAAGGTAAAATAAACATTGAAAGACTCCAGTGATCACCTCCTGGAAGATATCCCAAAAGAAAAACTCCTAGGAATATTTGTAGACAAATTCCAGAGTTCCCAGGTCAAGGAGAAAATATTGCAAGCAGCCAGAAAGAAACAAATCAAGTATTATGGAAATACAATCAGGATAACACAAGATCTAGCACCTTCTACTTTAAGCAGTCACAGTGCTTGGAATATGATATTCCAGAAGTCAAAGGAACTAAAATTAAAACCAAGAATCACCTACCCAGCAAAACTGAGTAAAATTCTTCAGGCGAAAAAAATGGTCACTCAATGAAATAGAGGACTTTCAAGCATTCTTGATGAAAAGACCAGAGCTAAAGAGAAAATTCAAATATTTGTAACTCTTAAGTCTTTTTCTCAGTATTTGGGGAGTTGGAAGGATTTTATATATTTATAGAAAGAGGGGACAGAGTGAGTTGAATAGGAAGGGATGATATTTAAAAAAATAAAATTAAGGGGTGAGAGAGGAACATATTGGGAGGACAAAGGAAGAAATGGAATGGAGCAAATTACCTCTCATAAAAGAGGCAAGAAAAAGCTTTTTCAATGGAGGGGGAAAAGGAGGAGGTGAGAGGGAAAAAGTGAAGCTTACTCTCATCACATATGGCTTAAGGAGGGAATAACATGCACACTCAATTTGGTATGAAAATCTATCTTACACTACAGTAAAATAGGGAAGAAGGGGATAGTGGGGTGGGTGGGATGATAGAAGGGAGGGCAAATGGAAGGAGGGAATAATTAGAAGTAAACACTTTAGGGGAGGGACAAGGTCAAAAGAGAGAATAGAATAAATAGGGGGCAGGATGGGATGGAGGGAAAATATAGTTAGTCTTTTACAACATGACTATTATGGAAGTCTTTAGCAAAACTACACAAATATAGCCTATATTGATTTGCTTGCCTTCTCAGTGAGGATGAGTGAGGAGGGTGGAAGGGAGAGAAGTTGGAACTCAAAGTTTTAGGAATGGATGTTGGGAATTGTTTTTGCATACAACTGGGAAATAAGAAATACAAGTAATGGAGTATAGAAATCTATCTTACCCTACAAGAAAAGAGAGAAGATGAGGATAAGAGAAAGGAGGGGTATGATAAAATGGAAGGCAGAATAGGGGAAGGGGTAATCAGAATACACAGTGTTTTGGGGTGGGGGGAGGGGAGAGATGGAGAGAAAATTTGGAACTCAAAATCTGTGGAAATGAATGTTGCAAACCATAAACAGACAGACAGACAGATAAGTGAATGAATGGATGGATAAATGAGTGAATGAATAAGTGAATGGGTAAACAAATGAATAAATGAATGAACAGATAGATGGATAGATATATAGATAGACAAAAGTACTTTGTTTTCTGGCTCTTCAGTAGCTGTAGCTAAGGAGAACACATGACAGAACCAAAAAATATATGAATAGACACACACAAAGAATGGCAGAATGTCTACGTATTTACAGGAAAAATTAATATAAGACTTAATTTTTAATGGATCTCATTTAAATGGTACAGAGTTCTGGTGAGGAACTCTCTCTACCATCACAGATTAGCACCTTCTCTGTAATTTGGTCTTAGAGAGGTAAACTGGCTTGTGCTCAGTATCACATAACCAATGTACATTAGAGTTGTCCAATTTCAGGTTTAATATGTGTCAGAGTTGGGACCTAGAATTACTCCAGGGTCATCACTCTATCCTCTACACCACACCGCCTCTTAAGACCTATCCATTAAGAGTATGATTGCTTCTTTCAGACACAGATTAATTTGACAATGATAAATAAGAATGAAACTAAGGATCTGAAGAAAAGGTTAAAAAGTTTTCATATGAAAAACCATCGCTAAAAACCTAATAAAGAAACCACTGTTATTAGTGAAATTGTGCAAGAGCATATTGCTTTTTCAGCATGGCACAGCACATTTAATGAAGTTGACTGTCGGCCCCAGCTTCAATGTAACTGTTGCAAATTGATGAGTATTGTTGCAAAAACAGTAAATAAAATGTTAGTAAAGAGGTTACAAAATATATGTTTTTAAAATTTTCACTCGCTTTAGGTGGGCTTTACCAGGGTTAACCAGAAATGCAAGAAATGTTACTCATTGGCAAAATTATACATGCAGAAAATCTTTTTGTTGAATAGTACAATCCAGCTTCTGGCTTGATAGGCCAAGGTGAAAGGTTGTAGAGTAGTCCGGTTCTCCCAGACACCCCAACAAATACTTGCATAAAGCAATGATCAAATACACTGAAGAGAAGGAAAATTAAATTCCCCCATCAAACCCAGAGCGGTAAAAATAAATAAATGAATGAAATAAAGGGATGAAGAGAAATCTGCTAGAAGAGGTATTGCCCAAGGCAGACAGAGAAAGCACTGGTAAAACAGTTCTGGGAATGGGATCAGCCCAAGAAAGCCAGAACAAGTCATGAAATCTTCCAGCCCTGTGAGAAGGATCGTGCCAGTGAAGAGCTCTGGTAAACAGATCTGAAGTCAGCCAACACTCTGAACAAGCAAGCTCCCAAGCAGATTGAATGCCATCACAAGCACTGGTAATAGTGACCCGAATCCAAATCCCAGCCCTCGCCTTTTCAAAACAAGCAAGTTCTAGAAGCTGCCTCTGCATGTCACCAAAAGGTGGCTCAGCTGTCAATGGCAGGGAGAAGAAAGCACCTGGCAGAAGGCTTTACAAGAAGCCAGAGAGAAGAGCAAACACCAAGACCCAAAAGGGGCCCCAACAAAGACTGTGCAAAGAGAAGAAAATGCAGACAGCCCAAGCCAGCCTCCAAAATGGAGCACTGTGAGCACCTGACAGAAGACACGGACTGGCTGACAGTGAAGACCCGGAAAACCTCTGTCTCCAAGGGTCCAGAGGAAGGTAAGACAAACCCAAGAACAGGATATACTTTTATTGTGTCGTTCTGCTTTAAGACAAGAAAGAAAAGGAATATTCTAAGGCAAAAATGAGGAAGAAGGGAAGAAATAGGAGAGAAAAGGAATTTCCTCAGGAAAAAAAAGGAAGAACAGGCTTCTACTAATTGAGAATTATGAATATAGAATTCAATGGAGGTAGAAGTTGGGAGATGCTTGCTCTGTGAACTGAACACAAACACATGAAGATACTGCTGTACAAATACATTAAACCAAGTAAGAAAAAAGAGGGCAGAAAGTGAGCAGGCAGGGTGAAAAGGAACAGTGATAACAGAGAAAAGAAAAGATCTTTTCAACAGTAACACTTTACTGGTGTTGTTATATGGTAGTAAGATGTAGTATATTGTTGCCTCTAAAGAACTAAAGATGATTAATTGCCACACAGAGGTCAATGGAGAGGGAGAGGGGGAGGTATACAGATAAACAAGGGACTCCTAAGAACAGGATGTCCAGAAGTAATTGTATAGTGGAGGAAGCTCTCCAAAGGGGAAGCAGACTTCCAGGTCACGTAAACATTAAGAAGGCAGACTACACATTTTCTCCAATTCTCCCAACCTCTCAAACCTCTCCAAAACATAAATTATGAGCCAAAGAAAACGTAACTTCAGCTGTTTCCATGGACTAGGATACTAAGAACCCAAAAGGTTTAAAAAAACAAGCACAAAAACCCCAAACCCAGGAAATGATGCACACTGACCAAGGTCACTCGGCACCCTCCCTGACCTCCCAAATACCTGCAGCAAGGTTGTACTGTACTAGCAGACCCAAGGCCTCAATACAGCCTTCGATCAAAAGCCACCCCCATACCTTCTTCCCCCCCTGCCTTTTCTTCCAGTATGCTGGAGCCCCCAGCTCCAGGTTGTTAAAGTTTGCTCAGGTCTCAACAGCAGGGTTGGCAACAACCTTTCAGGAAAAGCCAGAAGCACTATCCCCATAAAACTCTGAACTGCCAGCATGAGGAAAAATAGGCTCTGAACAGGCGGTGCCAGGCCAGAGAACTGAGGACCAGAGAGAATGGGACAAGTCACCAGGACAGCGAACCCTGTCTGCGAGGAGTTGTGCAGCACTCCACCAAGCCTGAGGGAAAGAGCATAGTACTCAGCTGGGGCCACTTCTGACCATCCAAAAGTCACTCCAGACACAGAACTAAGTTGGTTAACTGTGAATTACTGAGTGTGGGAGGAGATTGAGACATTTTGGGATCCAGCCCCTAGAGAAACCACCATCAGAGGGGAGGGGATCAGGCAGTGAGTAATAAGGAAAATAGAAGAGAAAAAAGCCAAAGCACCAAAGATCTCAGGAAGAAGAAATCTCAAAGACCTTGAAATATAAACAGATAAATCAACAGGAAAGACAGGAGCAGAAGGAAATGTGGCTTCCATATCTAGTAAATGAGTTCAGGTATCTAAACACATACTCATTATGTAATAAGCAAAATATACATGAAGATCTTGAAGACAGGATGCATAGACACAACCCACAATAAGAATTATAGGTCGCCTGGAAGATCATGACAGGATAAAAAATCTTCACATCAAATTAAAGGAAATAATAGAAGAAAACTGTCCAGAACTTATGAATACAGAAAATGCAATAATAAAGTCATAGATCATCTCTAGAAAAAAGAAAAACAAAAAACCAAGGCTGGAAATTCTCAAACAAATAGTGGTTCATTAGTTCACAGCAAGCCATCAGAAGAAAGCCCTTCAAATACGAAGGGAAGGACATTTGAATGACCCAAGACTTCTGTATCCACTAGAAAAAGGAGGAGGGAATGGTATAATGTGTTCCAAGGAGCACTGGAGCTCAGGACAAAGTCCAGGGTGACCTTTCCTGCAAGCCTGAGCTTCCCCATACAGGACAAAAGATCAATGGTCAATTATAAAGGACTTACAAGCATTTTTAGTTTTAAAACAACAAGACCGAAAAGATTGTTTCCTGAACACCCCCAAAAACAAAACTGCAGGAGGAGTAAAATGCACACAGCAAAAGAACCAAATTGAAAACAGAAGATGGAGAAGAGACTTCGTTCTAAGTGTGCCCAATAGACAGGGGTGAGGGCAGAAATCTGGTAGTGCAGCTGAAGAGGGAGACTGAGGGGTATTGTGGCCAGAAGCTTACCTACCCATTCCCCCTTCTTGTGTGGGACACTATAACATCAGAGGAAATATGAAAGGGAGAGGTAAACAGAGGGATATAGAGAAGTAAGGGATGCACCCATGTCAAAGCAAGGTTAGCAATGAGAGGAAGGTGATGTCTGTGGTCTCAGAAGGGCCTAAAGGAGAACAGAAGACTGAAAAGGGCAAAGGAAGGAAGGAAACCTTACTCTGTAGATGAGAGGAGGTTCCATTGATGAATGGGTTAAGGGAGGTGAGGACTTCACACACAAAGGAAAAGGAGAAGTTGTGAGCTAAGCCCTACAAGGCAGTGTAGCAGAAAGGGTCTAGAGGGTATAGCCTAGAATGGATACCTTGAAAGCTTTGACTATATAAAAGAGAGAGACAAGATAGTTATAGGATTCATGAAATTGGAGAATGAGGGTCTAAAGTGACTAGAAAGAGAAAATGGATAATGAAGAAATTAAAATTCTTTCTGGAAAAGAGCACAAAAAATGAAATAAAAAGCTAATGAACAAAAATAACTAAAAGAAAGACGAAAAAGGGGAAGTATCTACTTGACTGAGAGGAAAAAAAGAGGGAGGAGTAATTATATAAGCAGATAAAAGCACAGAGGAACTAGTGAACAAAAACCTAAAATGAAATGGGGAACAAATAAGATGTGGGATTGGGGAGGAGAACCAAATACGGCCATCATAAGGGGAATAAAAGTCTGAAGTAACTGAAGGGACATTATACTCTGTTTATAGCAGAATAAAAAAACCATAGCTTAAAAAAATCATTTTAGAGACAGATGGAGAAAAATGTAAACCTAAGTCATAGATTTAAATGTGACTGAATAATCCAATAAAAAGAAAAAGGAGTGATGAGTTGGCTAAGAAAACAAACCCTACAATCTCTTGTTTTCATGGAACACATTTAAAAAGCAAAAGTCATACCAAATAAAATGAAGGGATAGAAGAAAATTTACTATACATGAAGCGAAATTAAAAAACAGCAGGGGTTGATATACTATCAGACAAAGCAAAAACAAAGATTCAAAAAATAAAAAAGACTAAACAAGGAAACTATATTATGCTAAAATGAACTACACACAAAAAACCAATATCAATTATAAAATTATAAGTTTCAAATGTCTTAGCATCCAAATTTGTACAGTAACACAACACTGACAGGAGGTTTCAATATCCCTCTATTAGTTGTGGATAAGTCTAACAGAAAGATAAACAAAAGGGAAAATGTGGAACTGAACAAGTTTCTGAAGAAACTAGAGTTAAAAGATCTAAGGCAACCTTCTAAATGGGTCAGCAAAATAATGTATATATGTATATATATATATATATATATATATATATGTACCTGTGTATATATATGTGTGTATATATATATATATATATGTATATATATATATATATGTCTCTGCTGTACCACATGGAACTTTTACAAGAATTGACCATGTATTAGGGCACAGAGATACCACAAACAAATATAAAAAGACAAAGTCAACGCATCCTTCACCAACCACAAAGCAATAATAGAAACTGGTTTAGAGACAACAAACAAAATATTTAGACCCAAATGGAGACTTAACAATGAAATCGTAAATAATGAGTAGGTCAAAGTACAAATCATAAAAACAATATGTAAAAGAAAATGGTAATGATAAAACAACATAACAAAATTTTCAGCATGCAATTAAAACAGTTCTCAGGTTGGGGAAACATACCTTTACAATCACATGTTAGCAAAATAGAAAAGGGGTAGAATAATGAACAGAATATGCACTTTTTAAAATTTTTTTAAAACTGGCTAATACACAAATCTAAGGTAATCACAAAAGAAGAGCTAATTTAAAAAACAGGAGAGCAGAAAATCAAATCAATAAAACAGCATTATGAGCAAGGTAAAATCACGGAAAAACTACAAGAAAAAATAATTAGAACCTATTATACAGTTACATGCTAACAAAATTGAGAAAGCAAAAGGAACAGAGGAATATTTTCAAAGACATAAAATACCCGGAAAACCAGATAGAAATCTTAAATAAACTCACCTCAGAAAAGGAAAAAGAACTAGCTATAAAAGAATTATCAAGGGGAAAAAAATCTCCTGGACCTGATGGATTCACAGGAGAATCCTATCAGACTTTTAAAGAAGTTAGCACCCATACTTAACTTAAATTATTCTCAAAAATTAGGAAAGAAAGCATCCTACCACAATCCTTTTATGAGATAAATGTAGTCCTAGTAACATGAATCAGGGAAGGTATAAACAGAGAAAGAAAATTACAGATTAATATATCAAGAATGAACATTGACTCAAAAATTTTAACCACAATCCTACAAAACCACAGCAATTTATCCAACAAGTCATGATCAAGTGGGATTTATGCCAGGGGTTCGAGGCTTGTTCAACATTAGGAAAAACAACATAATTAATATAAAAAAGTCAAAACATCCAAAACCACATGATCAACCCAACAGATGGGAAAAAAAGCCTGTGACAAAGTATATTATGCTTTTATGTTTAAAAAAAAAACCTACAAAGTATAGACTTAAAGGAACTTTTTAAAAATAAAACTAAACGTAAACATCATATGCAATAGGGATATACTAGAACTTTTCCAATAAATATGGGGGCGAAGCAAAGATGCATGCTCTATTCACTACTATTTGATACAGTTCTGAAGTTGGAAGCAATAGCATTCATACAAAAGAAAGAAATTAAAGTAATAAAAATAAATAAACAGGAGATAAAACTATCCCTGTTTCCTGATGATATGATGTTTTAATTGGAAAACCCAAGGGAAATAGCAAAGATACTGAGACAATTAACTCTAGCAAAGTTGCAGGCTACAAAATAAATCCACAAAAATCAATAGCATTTCTACATAGTAACAAAACACAAGAAGCAACAACAGAAAGGAAAATCCTGTTCCAAATAACTTGAAAATATATAAACTATATAGGGATCAACCTTCTGAAGCATACAAAAGACTGGGATAGATTCAATTACAAAGCACTCCTTAAAAAATAAAGAATAACTTAAGTAACTGGAGGGATATTTATTGCTTATGAGTAGTAGGTCATGACAATATAATAAAAATAATATTACCAAAATTAATTTATACTATTAATAATATACCAATCAAATTAATAAGGGGATACTTTACACTGCTTGATAAAATAACAAAATTCATTTAAGAAAAAGATCTAGAATTCACAAGGGAAATGATGAAAAGAAGAACAAAGGATGAATTTTCATTGCATTTTCAGACCTAAAACTATATTACAAAGCAGCAGTCATCAAAACTATCTGATATTGGTTAAAGAATAGATCAACAGAACTAGACAAGGGAGATTCAGAAAAACTGAACTCAAAAATGCAAATTAAAACAACTCTGAGGTACCATCTCAAACCTATCAGATTGGATAATATGACAGAAAAGGAAAATGATAAATGTTGCAGAAGAGGTGGGAAAAGTGGGGCACTAATGCATTGTTGGTGGAGTTGTGAACTGATACAACCATTCTGGAGAGCAATTTGGAACTATGCCCAGGGGCTTTAAAGCTATATATACCCTTTGATTCAGCAATAGCACTACTAGATCTGTGTCCCAAAGAGATCATAAAAATGGGAAAATTACACATGTACAATAATATTTATGGCAGCTCTTTTTGGGGTGGAAATTGAGGGGATGCCTATTAATTGGGGAATGGCTGAATAAGTTATGGTATATGAATGTGATGTAATACTATTATTTTATAAGAAATGATGAGCAGGTAGATGGCAGAAAAACCTAGAAAGACTTATATGAGGGGGTGGAGTCAAGATAGTAGAGTAGAAAGACCCACATACTCTAGCTCTTCCCTCACAGCCCATAAAATACCTGAAAAGAAAGACTCTCAACAAATTCTAGAGCAGCAGAAGCCACAGAACAACAGAGTAGAGGACATTTTCAGCCCAGAGTGTCCTGGAAGGCCAACGAGAAAGGTATGTCACACCAGATGTAGAGTGGAGCCTAGCCTAGCCTTGGCAGAGCGGCGCCAGGAGGAACAGGACCAGAGCAGGGTTCATGGACAGAGTCCCTGGCAGGAGCAGAGGTTCACAGATCCCTTAAGCCACAGGTGCCAAAGGTCAGTGAGAGGACTTTTTTCAACCAGAGCAAGAAGGGAGCAGGGTCCTCTCCTGGCCCTGGCCCGAGGTGGTGATGGTGGTGGCAGTAGTAGCAGCAGGAGCAGCAGCAGCAGCAGCAGCAGCAGCAGCAGTAGCGGGTAGTGGGTGGCTGGTGGGAGACTATGGTGGCCGCAGGAGCAGCCATGGTCCATTGTTGGAGTGGCTCAGATTAAAGCCCCTGGGGGAACTGAGCAGCTGATCTGAACCTCAGCCCTGAGCATGGTCCTGGGGTGGTCCTGGGGCATGGCAGAGCTGGAGGACCCTGAGTAAACTCCTCTCCCTTGATTGTGCCACCTTGGAGATTGTGTGGCACCTTGGAGAAACTGAGAACTTACAGGTCCCCAGAGTATACCCTACTCTTGACAAAGGACTCAAAAGTCAAGTAACTATTGGGAAAATGCCCAAAAAAGGGAAAAAAAATAAGACTATAGAAGGTTACTTTCCTGGTGAACAGGTATTCTTTTGGATGAGGAAGAACAATGTTTACCATCAGGAGAAGATATAAAAGTTTCTGCATCCAAAACCTCCAAAATAAATATGCAATAGTCCAGGCCAAGGAAGAGCTCAAAAAAGACTGTGAAAATCAAGTAAGAGAGGTGGAGGAAAAATTGGGAAGAAAAATGAGAGAGATGCAAGAAAACCATGAAAAGTGAGTCAACAGTTCGCTAAAGGAGACCAAAAAAATACTGAAGAAAATGACATCTTTAAAAATAGGCTAATTCAATTGGCAAAAGAGGTCCAAAAGGCCAATGAGGAGAAGAACGCTTTAAAAAGCAGAATTAGCCAAATGGAGAAGGAGGTTCAAAAGCTCATTGAAAAAAACAGTTCTTTAAAAATTAGAATGGAGCAGATGGAAGCTGATGACTTTATGAGAAACCAAGAAATTACAAAACAAAACCAAAAGAATGAACAAATGGAAGGCGATGTGAAATATCTCATTGGAAAAACAACTGACCTGGAAAATAGATCCAGGAGAGACAATTTTTTTTTTTATTTAACTTTTAACATTTATTTTCACAAAGTTTTGGGTTACAAATTTTCTCCCCTTTTATCCCCTCCCCCCCCAAACCCAAGCATTCTAATTGCCCCTGTAACCAATCTGCTCTCTCTTCTATCCTCCCTCTCTGCCCTTGTCTCCGTCTTCTCTTTTGTCCTGTAGGGCCAGATAGCTTTCTTTACCCCTTAACCTGTATTTCTTATTTCCTAGTGGTAAGAACATTACAGTTGATCCTAACACTTTGAGTTCCAACTTCTTTACCTCCCTCCCTCTCCACCCCTTCCCTTTGGAGGACAAGCAATTCAATATAGGCCAAATCTGTGTAGTTTTGCAAATGATTTCCATACTAGTTGTGTTGTATAGGACTAACTATATTTCCCTCCATCCTATCCTGTCCCCCATTACTTCTATTCTCTTATGATCCTTTCCCTCCCCATGAGTGTCGACCTCGGATTGCATTCTCCTCCCCATGCCCTCCCCTCTATTCTCCCCCCCACCCTGCTTGTGCCCTTGTCCCCCACTCTCCTGTATTGTGAGATAGGTTTTCCTATCAAAATGAGTGTGCATTTTGTTCTTTCCTTTAGTGGAATGTGATGAGAGTAGACCTCATGATTTTCTCTCGCCTCCCCTCTTTATCAGGAGAGACAATTTGAAAATTATGGGCCTACCTGAAAGCCATGATCGAAAAAACAGCCTAGACATCATCTATATTGAATCTATATTGAATCTATATAGAAAGGAAAAGAAGCTGAAATTCAAAGTTTTAGGAACAAATGTTGAGAATTGTTTTTTCATACAACTGGGAAATAAGAAACACAAGTAATGAGATATAGACATTTATCTTGCCCTACAGGACAAGAGAGAAGATGGGATAAGGGAAGGGAGGGGTGTTAGAAGGGAAGGTACACTAGTGCAAGGGGCAATCAGAATGCAAGATGTTTTGGGGTGGGTGGAGGGGAGAGATGGGGAGAAAATTTAGAACACAAAATTTTGTGGAAATCAATGTTGAAAACTTAAAATAAATTTTAAAAAAGACTTACATGAACTGATGTTGAGTAAAGTGAGCAGAACTAGAAGAACATTACGCACAGTTAACACCCACACTGTAAGACAATCAACTTTGACAGACTTAGCTTTTCTCAGCTACACAATGATCTAAGACAATTCCAAAAGACTCATGATGGAAAATGCTATCGACATCAAGAGAAAGAACTATGGAGTGAATACAGATAGAAGTATACTATTTTCTCTTTTTGTTTGTTTTTTCTTTCTCATGGTTATTTCCTTTTGTTCTGATTCTTCTTTCACATGACTCATGTGGAAACATGTTTAATATGACTGTACATGTATAGCCTATATCAGACTGCCAGCCATCTTGGGGAAGGGAGAGGTGAGGGAGAAAAAAATTGGAACTCAAAATCATGCAAAAGTGAATGTTGAAAACTATCTTTACATATAATGTGAAAAAATAAAATACTATAAAAAATAGAACTCAATAACCCAGTGTTTGATAAAATGGAAAACATAAGTTGCCTAGGGAAAAATTCCTTATTTGATAAAAACTGCTGGGAAAACTGAAAAGCAGTCTGGCAGAAAATAGACTTAGACCTACACCTTACACACTACTCCACAATATATTCTAAATGAATGTTTGGCCTTAATATTAAAGCTTACACTATTAAAAAAATAGAAAAGAATTAAATCATACACATCTCACAGCTATGGGTAAAAAATTAAGAGATAAAGTCAATTACAAAAGATAAAATACATAATTGATTATTTGAAAACTAAAAAGTTTCTATACCAATAATATTAATGCATCAAGGATAAAAAGGGAAGTTTTCGAATGGAGGAAAAGTTTTTGTTATCAAAAAGGAACTATCAGAAAAGAAGATGGGTTAGTTACTCGGCAAGAACAAAAGTTGAGAGGAAACACCTAGATCACTCTATTGGTGCTGTCTCTAGCTGAAGTAGATTTCATTGTGTGAGTTTTTTTCCCCAGAAATAAAACCTCAAGCTTCCCTACTTTCTCCTAAAAAACATATAACCCAAAAAACAAAAACAAACTAAAACACTAACTCTTGACTGAAATGAATTTGCTGAATTAATAACCATCCACTGGAAGTCTCAAAAGTTAGCAGTCAGACATCAGTACTATAACTTTTTTAAAAAAGCTCCTTTCACCAAATTAGAATAGTTGAATGTTTGTCATTAATGAGGAGGTGTAACTATAACAATTCTTTCTAAACAGTTTCTTCTAACACTAAATCTTATGATACTAATTTATGCAATTCCTTTTAGGAAAGTGAATCTTTTAATCTAACAAACAGCTGACTTAACAAATTAAACAGCATATTCTGAGAGAGGAAACACACACTGAGTTACATGACAGCCTGACTCAATTGTTTAAATTGTAGTAATCATGTTACAGAAATCCTAGACATCTATGCATATCTGAAAGTATTACTTTGGTTACATTTTTTATTTAAGGTATGTAAAGTGAAATAGTCTTTTTACAATCTTCTTATTGATCATGTTCTCATCCATTATTAGACCATCTAAAAGGACTGACAATCAAGAAAATATTCACAAATATCTCAAGAGTGAGAGTTGTCTAGAATGCTGTCAGATTGAAAGGTTAAATTTTCCAAAAGGTACTGCATAAATTAATTTAAAGGAAAAGAAAAAGCAAAAATAATTACCTACTCTGTTTTCTATTTGGAAGAATTAAAAAAGGTAGAAGAATGCTTTCCTGGACTGAAAAAAAAAAAGGTTACAAAAAATATCTTTTTCCTTCTTATTCTTTAACAGCAATGTATTCATGCAGGCCTCATGTGGACTGCTCATTAACATCTCATTAACATGCTCATTAACAGGGTACAAAACTTCTTCCCCCCTTACTCAACTACTGCTTTTTTTCTATCCATTCCTCCTCTTCCTCCTCACTGTGCTTTGCCCACTAAGCAGTTTGGGGCTTTGTAAGACAAGGCTCTAAGAATTTCAGGTTCAGATATGGGGCTGGAGAAAGGAAAGTCAGTACTGGTTGCGAGGCTTATACTAAAAGCTTTAGAAGCTGTTAACTCAGCTTCTTTACTTGAACATTCAAGAGTCAGAGATCTTTCAGAACAAATTTGCTACCTGATAGTTTGAAATACAGACTCAATAATAAAATTACTTAAGAGTATCGAAAGAACTGCCACAGCATTTATGGGTAAAGATTTGAGAACTAGTTATTTGATAAGTGAATGGATCTGTGACAGTAACAGGAGCTTCTTCCACAAGACACAGACCACCCTCCATCCATGCCTCTCCCCTCAGGTGATTCCTGCTCTTACTCTCCTATAAACTTCCACAGGGGCTCCACTCCACTCCATTACTCCAGTTCTCATGACACTAAAGCAATAAAAAGAGGAAGAAAAGAGAGATGGGGGATATCTGGAAAATAAACTGCTTCCAAAAAAACTATGTTTTTAAAAATGGAAGTATTTATTCAGAGATAAGCAGAGAGTTCTCAATAGCACCATGCAATTTCCCCAAAAGTAATCCCTCTAATATGCCTTCAATCATATTAGTTAACAAAAAGCCAGGAAAAATGGTAGTCACAGAGTAACAAAAACCAAAAGCAATGAGCAGTAGGCTTACTCTTGGCTCTTCTGTCTCCTTAACCTCTAGATTTCCATATCCTGAGAGCAATTAACCAACAAGCATTTATTAAGTGCTTACAATGTGCTAGATACTGTACTGAGGATAGCAACAACAGTGCTTGCCTTCAATAGGGAGAAAGCACATATATATGAGGCAGTTAAGATGGTACAGTGGATAGAGCATTGGGCTGGGAATCAGGAAGACGACTCTGGCATCAGACACTTCCTAGCTGTGTGACTCTGGGCAAGTCACTTCACCCTGTTTGTCTCAGTTTCCTCATGTGTAAAATGAGCTGAAGAATGAAATGGCAAACCACTCCAGTATCTTTGCCAAGAAAACCCCAAAATGGGGTCATGAACAGTAGGGCAAGACTGAAACAACTGAACAAAAACCTTCAAGGGGAAGAAAAAAAGCCACAAGGGGAAAGTGGTAGGGGCTGGAGAAAGTCTCCTGCAAAAAATCTCATATCCAAGATATATAAGATACTGATTCAAATACATAAGAATAAATAAAAATCATTCTGCAACAGAAAAAAAAATTCTGAAAGATGAACAGGCTATTTCAAGTATGAAAAAATGTTCTAAATCACTGACGATTAGAAAGGTGCACATTAAAACAACACTGAGATCTGACCTCAAGCCCATCAGATTGGCAAAGATGACAAAAAAAGGAAAAAGACAAATATCAGATGGGCTGAAGATTTTTTAGAAAGGCACACTGCTATAATGCTGATTGAAATTAGATCAGTCCAGTCATTCTAGAAAGTAATCTGGAACTGTGCTCCAAAAGACAACAAACTGTGCTTTTGACCCAGCAATATCACTATTAGACCTGGAATTATCCTTGAGCCGTACAAGGAAAAATAACCTACATGTATAAAATTACTTACAACAACTCTTAGAAGTAAAACAAAACAAAACAAAAAAAATAAACAAACCTATAAACTAAGGGGATGTCCATCTATTGGGGAATGGCTAAACAAACTATGGTACATAAATAAATGTACTGGAATACTATTTCACCTTTAAAAAACGACAAAATGGGTGGTGTCAGAAAACAACTTAACTGCAGAGTACAGTGAGTAGAAGCAGGAGATCAATACATATGATAACAATATTATTAAGAAAAAAACAATTCTGAAGCATTGCCATGTTTTGCTCAATACAAGGATTAAACCTGATCCCAGAAGAGTAATGATAAAGCACACAACCCACCTCTTGACAGAAAAGTGATGAACCCAAGAAGCAGAAAAATGCAATTGTTTTCAGACACAGTCAAGGGTGGGATTGTATTTTCCTTGAATATACACATTTCCTTGAATGTTTTAAGGACTATTTTGTTTTCTGCATTTTTCAGGGGGACAGGCAGAGTAGCAAAAAAAAAAAAAAAAGGTCACTGAGATATCTTTTTAAATATAGAGAAGAAAACAGAAGGGTAGGGGAAAAACAGAAAACAAGAGCAGCTTTGAAAGTTGAACATTGAATTTATAAAGTACGTAAAAGGAAAAGCAAGAGAGCTTTTTTGATGAACAGTTCTTTGCTGTTCTACATATATAGAAATGCTGGTTTCATCTGGTGTTTAATAAAGTTTAGAATAAAAATGACTTAAAAATATATATTTTTGTCTTGCAAATCAAGCTCTCTTTTTTCCTTAAGCTTCAAAGTCAAGCCAACTAGCATTTATTAAAAGCCTACTATGAGGCACTGTGCTAAGTATTACAGCTACAAAAGTGACAAAAGACAGCCCCTGTTTGAAAGGAGCTCACAGTCTAATGGGGGAAATGACATGTAAACAAACATGGGTGAGAAAATAAAAAGGGTAAATTGAAAGTAGTCTCAGAAGAAAGACACTAAGGTTAAGGTCTGGGAAAAGTTTCTTACAGAAGCAGGGCTTTATCTGAGCCTTGAAGGAAATCAAGGAAACTAGGAAACAGAGATGAGGAGAGAGTTGAGGAGTAAAGAGCAGCTGGTGAAAATTCTGGGAGTAGGAAAATGGAGTCTCTTATGAGGAATATCAAGGAGGCTAGCGTTACTGGACCAAAGAATACATCAAGAGGAGTAAGATGCAAGAAGACTGGAAAGATAGGAAGAGGACAGGCTATGAAGGCCTTTAAAAGAGCAGCACAGAATTTTTTATTTAATCCTAAGGTTTACAGGAAGGCCCAGGAGTTTACTGAAGGGGTAGAGGAGAGATGTGGTCAGACCTGTACTTGTACTTGAAGAAGATCAATTTCACAGCTGAAGGGAGAATGGAATGGAGGAGCAAAAGACCTGAGGCAGAGACCAAGCAGCAGTATATGGAAATACTGGTGACAAGGGCTTGCCACCAGGATGGTGACACTATCAGGAGACATTGACAAAGAAGAAACAACAGGATCTAACCACAGATTGGATGGTATCCTGCAAGCCTGGGTGACTAGGAAGATGGTAGCATTTGACAGTATGGAAAACGGGAGGTTTTATGAGAAAAATAAGTTCAGTTTTAGAGATGTTGAGTTTAGGCTATCTATGAGACACCTAGTTTGACATGTCCAGTTGGTAGTTGGAAAGTCAAGCCTGGAGGTCAGGAGAAGGGTTAGGGATGGACAAGTAGATCTAGAAGTTATATGCATAGAGATGATAACTGAATTCATGGGAATCAATGAGATCACCAGGTAAACCGTATAGAAGAAGGGAAGAGAGCCCAGGACAAAGCCTTAGGATATACTTATAGTTAGAGAGCATGACTTGCTCTCTAAGACCCTGAAAAGATTGAACTGAAAAGGAATGAATGGTCCTATAGTAGGAGAATTGGTGTCCTGAAAGCTTAGAGAGAAGAGAGGATGAAGGAGGGGGTAGAGAAAAAAAAAATTATGGATCTATCTCCTAACAGTTTCTTAAGAAAGTATTATTACTCATCATGAATATTTATTTATAAGGATCAAGGAGCTACATCTTTCTAATGCTTTCAATGTATGCATTTTCTCTCTGGATTTCAGTCTAAACTGTCAACAACTAAGGAACCATATCTGGATTCCACCTTCATTATGAGAAGACACTTATAACAGAACCAAGTTCCTTGCACGCAAACCTGCACACAAGCAAGGAACAAACATTTATTCCTTGGTTTCTCCTCCCTAGAAGGTAACATATAACCTCAAAAATGCATTATTCGTAATATCCCACTGTGGATGCTAAAAGCATTGGTTCCCTTAGATAAACGTGCTTTTATGAAAATGGCCGTTAAAGCCCTTCAACAGTTTATAGAAAATTCTCCAATAAGCATGAAAGAAATGAAAAAGTCAAAGACCAGTGGTCTCAGTGGCAAAAGTAAGGAAATCATCTTAGAAGGGAGTAACAGAAAGATGGCAGAGTAGAAAGACGCACATACACATAGCTCTGAACCCACAACCCATGGAACAACTACAAGGTGGTAACTCACGGTGAATTCTGCACCCAGAGGCCACAAAACATTGGAGCGAGGGAGATTTCTGTTCCGGAGAGACCTGCAGACCTCTCGCAAAAGGTCCTTCGCACTGCGGACTGGGCGCCGGGACTGGGAGCTGAGTGCAGCCCTGCCGCGGCCGCAGCACCGAGAGGAGGAGATCCGAGCGGGCTTCAGGGACGGGATCTCCAGCGGCCGCACAGGTCCCTCCACCCACAGGTGACGGGGGTCGGTGAGAGAGTCTCTTTGGCGGGTCGAGGGGGGAGTGGGGTGCCCCTATGGCTCGGGCCCCCTCGGGAGACAGGAGCTGAGGGGCGGCAGCAGACCAGGGATCCCCAAGCAGGCAGGAGCCTGGATCCATTGTTGAAGGTCTGTGCATAAACTCCCTGAGAGAACTGAGCCCATGAGGCGGCCCTGCCCCAACCTGAGCATCTGAACTTAATCTCACACTGAATAGCAGCCCTGCTCCCGCCCAAAGCCCTGAGGCTGAAAGTAGCATTTGAATCTCAGACCCCAAGCACTGGCTGGGAGGATCAGGAGGCGAGGTGGGTGTGAGGAAAATATTCAGAGGTCAAGTCACTGGCTGGGAAAATGCCCAGAAAAGGGAAAAGAACTAAGACTATAAAAGGTTACTTTCTTGGTGAACAGGCATTTCCTCCCTTCCTTTCTGATGAGGAAGAACAATGCTTACCATCAGGCAAAGACACAGAAATCAAGGCTTCTGTGTCCCAGCCCACCCAATGGGCTCAGGCCATGGAAGAGCTCAAAAAGAATTTTGAAAATCAAGTTAGAGAGGTGGAGGAAAAACTGGGAAGAGAAATGAGAGACATGAAGTCAAAGCATGAACAGCAAATCAGCTTCCTGCTAAAGGAGACCCAAAAAAATGTTGAAGAAAATAACACCTTGAAAATTAGCCTAACTCAATTGGCAAAAGAGGTTCAAAAAGCCAATGAGGAATGCTTTCAAATGCAGAATCAGCCAAATGGAAAACGAGATTCAAAAGCTCACTGAAGAAAATAGTTCTTTCAAAATTAGAATGGCACAGATGGAGGCTAAGGACTTTATGAGAAAGCAAGAAATCACAGAACAAAGCCAGAAGAATGGAAAAATGGAAGATAATGTGAAATATCTCATTGGGAAAAACAACTGACCTGGAAAATAGATCCAGGAGAGACAATTTAAAAATTATGGGCCTACCTGAAAGCCATGATCAAAAGAAGAGCCTAGACATCATCTTTCATGAAATTATCAAGGAAAACTGCCCTGACATTCTAGAACCAGAGGGCAAAATAAATATTCAAGGAATCCGCAGAACACCGCATGAAAGAGATCCAAAAAGAGAAACTCCTAGGAACACTGTGGCCAAATTCCAGAGTTCCCAGGTCAAGGAGAAAATATTGCAAGCAGCTAGAAAGAAACAATTCAAGTATTGTGGAAATACAATCAGGATAACACAAGATCTAGCAGCTTCTACATTAAGGGATCGAAGGGCATGGAATAGGATATTCCAGAAGTCAAAGGAACTAGGACTAAAACCAAGAATCACCTACCCAGCAAAACTGAGTATAATACTTCAGGGGAAAAATTGGTCTTTCAATGAAATAGAGGATTTTCAAGCATTCTTGATAAAAAGACCAGAGCTGATAAGAAAATTTGACTTCCAAACACAAGAATGAAGAGAACCATGAAAAGGTGAACAGCAAGGAGAAGTCATAAGGGACTTACTAGAGTTGAACTGTTTGCATTCCTACATGGAAAGACAATATTTGTAACTCTTGAAACTTTTCAGTATCTGGGTACTGGGTGGGATTACACACACACACATGCACACGCACACACACATAGAGACAGAGTGCACAGAGTGAATTGAAGAGGATGAGATCATATCTTCAAAAAATGAAATCAAGCAGTGAGAGAGAAATATATTGGGAGGAGAAAGGGAGAAATGGAATGGGGCAAATGATCTCTCATAAAAGAGGCAAGCAAAAGACTTATTAGTGGAGGGATAAAGAGGGGAGGTGAGAGAAAAACATGAAGTTTACTCTCATCACATTCCACTAAAGGAAAGAATAAAATGCACACTCATTTTGGTATGAAAGCCTATCTTACAATACAGGAAAGTGGGGGGTAAGGGGATAAGCAGGGTGGGAGGGATGATAGAAGGGAGGGCATGGGGAGGAGAGTGCAATTTGAGGTCGACACTCATGGGGAGGGACAGGATCAAAAGAGAATAGAAGTAATGGGGGACAGGATAGGATGGAGGGAAATATAGTTAGTCCTATACAACACAACTAGTATGGAAGTCATTTGCAAAACTACACAGATTTGGCCTATATTGAATTGCTTGCCTTCCAAAGGGAAGGGGTGGGTTGGGAGGGAGGTAAAGAAGTTGGAACTCAAAGTGTTAGGATCAACTGTCGAGTAATGTTCTTGCCACTAGGAAATAAGAAATACAGGTAAAGGGGTCTAGAAAGCTATCTGGCCCTACAGGACAAAAGAGAAGATGGAGACAAGGGCAGAGAGGGATGATAGAAGAGAGAGCAGATTGGTCATAGGGGCAATTAGAATGCTTGGTGTTTGGGGAGGGAGGGGATAAAAGGGGAGAAAATTTGTAACCCAAAATTTTGTGAAAACGAATGTTAAAAGTTAAATTAAAAAAAAATAAAATAAAAAAAGAAGGGAGTAACAAAAATTCAAGTATTTAAATTTCAGTCTAAATTATTCAGAAAAGTAGAAGAGGGAGGAAGGGGAAAAGAAAAAGGAAAATTATGCTTTTATCACCACATATTCTTAACCCAATTCTCAAAGGCATTTTTGTCTACCAAAGTTTAAAAAAGGAAACTTTACTGTTATGGGTTTCTCCATCTGTTAAAGAGAGGGAATTGAATTATATAAACAATAAAATTCCTTGTAGTTCTGTCTATGATCAATAATTCTGCACTCATCATTGAGATGAGTGACTAAGATAAAAAAAAGTGAGTTAAAATACCTCCCCTTTAACCACAGTTTGGAAACCTGTTCGAGAAACTCTCTTTACGATTTCTACTAACACACTTGCAGGTATAAACACTCCATAAGTTAAGAAAGCTTCTCTCTGTGTATCATCAGGTGAAATGCATCTATGAAGCTTTTACTTGCTTGGCATTATTTCTAATTTATTTCTGAAACAGCTCCATCCTAAACAAGAAACTCCATCAAGGCTCCATAGCAATAGACTTTTTCCTCAAGCAAAGGTACGGCCAACAAAAAAATCAAAAATATAATAAAGATCAAGAAATAAGATAAAACTACACTTCCCTACCAGTCAAAGCCAAGAATTCCAAACAAAAGACTAAAAACATTGGACAGACTCCAAAAGTAATATGGATAACCAAATTATGCTGTCTTCATGTGCAGAATGGCTTCCAGCTCTACTGTGTTGCTTCTCAACAACCATGCATGGCTGACAGGGTGGCAGTACACAAAGACCACAACTTTTCATCCTTACTTAGCCATGGTATTCATATTTTTGTGTGTATCCATGCATAAAAAAAGGTACAAATGACCAATGACTTCCAAAGCACTTCTACATCAATGGCTAATGTATAAATGCATGTTCAATTAAGGGGATCAGGAAACACATCTTATAGAGAAGACAGGATTTAGCTGACATGTGAAGGGAAGACAGGAGACACAGAGAGGGAAGGACAGCATGCCTGGTATGGACGAAAGACAGTGGAAATGCTAGGAATCAGGAGATGGAGTATCTTATTTGAAGAACAGAAGGAGGCCAGTGTTACTGGACTGATGAATACATGAGAGGCAGTAAGGTAACAGAAAATGGGGGGCAGGGGGTTGGATTACAAGGATAGGTTATGAAGGGCTTTGAATACCAGAGGATTTTATATTTGATAATGAAGGTGATGGGGAGTCACAAGAGGGGTGTGTGTGTGTGTGTGTGTGTGTGTGTGTGTGTGTGTGTGAACATGTGTGTGTGAGAGACATGGTCAGGTCTGTGCTTTAGGAAGATCAGTTTGACAGCTGAGTGGAGGAAGAACTGGAATAGGGATAGATTTATGGCAGGGAGAACAAGCAAGAGGATATTGCAATATTCCAGAAGTGAGGTAATGATGGCCTGTACTGGGTGTGGCTGCACTGTTGGAAGAAAGAAGGGGGCAAATAAAAGAGGTGTTTGTCACAAAGATGTAAATGCCAGGATTCGGGCAAGATTCAATATGGGGGAGGAGTTGTGAGCCTCTTGACTGGGAGGAGGGCAGTACCACCCTCAACAATAAAGTCAGGAAGTCAGAAAACTTAAAGGTTTGGGAGGAAAGATAATGGGTTCAGTTTTGAACATATTGAGTTTAAGATGCCTCTAGATGTCCAATAGCTATTTGGAGATAGGAACAAATCTCAAGGTCAACAGAAAGATTAGGGCTAGATAAGAAGATATGAGAATTATCACCATGGAGATTATAACTGAATCCACAGGAACTGATGAAATCACCAAATGGAATAGCATACAAAGGAAAAAGAGAAGGTCCAGGACTGAGCTCCATGGAACACCCATGGTTACTGAGTGCTACTTGGATGAAGATCCAGCAAAGGAGACTGAGGAGTAGTCAGACAGACAGAAGAAAAACCAGGAAAGTATTGACATGAAAACCAAGAGAAGGAGAAGAGGTCGATCGATGATGTCAAAGGTTGCACAAAGGTCAAAAGGATGGAGGACTAAGAAAAGGCCACTAGATTTGGCAATTAAGAGACCATCAGTAACTTTAGAAAAAGCAGTTTCGGATGAATGGTAATGTCAGAAGCCAGACTGTAGAGAGTTGGAAAGAGAATGAGGGGAAAGAAAGTGGAAGAGTTGATTACAGATGGCTTTCTCATGGAGTTCAGCCAACAAAAGGAAGGAGAAATATGGGACAAACAAGTAGAAGGGATGGATCAAATGAGGATCTTATTTTACATATGGGGGAGATAGGGACAAGTGTATAGGCAGTAGGGACACAGTAAACAAGGAACGATGGAAGATAAGTGAATGAATGGGGATAACAGAGGAAGAGATCTGCCAAAGACAGGATGCAATGGCACCATTGTGAACGTAGAGAGAGTTCGTCTTGACAAGAAGAGCCACAAGGGTATAAAAAAAAAAGAATTCGTGGCAAAAGGCATCTGGGAGACAGAAGCTGAGGAAGAGAATAGTAAGGTTTCAGAAAATGGCCTCAGTTGTTCTAAGAGAAATGAGGCCAAGTTCTCAGCTGAGGGACTGGAGGTCATGGTGAGGATAAAAACAGGTTTTGGGGCGGCAAGGAAGAGGGAGAGGTGGAATAACAACAATCTGTGATCAGATAAGGGAGTTTCAATATTTATAAACATGGAGGTGGAGATCTGTGGGTCAACGATAAGATCAAGATCTCCGTATGAGTCAGAGGTGGAGTGGAGGGGTAGGTTGTGAGAAATAAGTAAGTGGAAGAACTGGGAGGTTGGGGTCTGATCTTTGAGGAGGTATCTATACGCATGTTGAAGCCCCTGGTCTAAGGGTAGAAGTTAAGAGGGGAAAGACTGTGAGCCAGGTACCGAATTCACTGAGGAAAGAAGGGGAATGTCCTGCCTACAGTCACCAGAACTTTAATTGGATGGTAAATACAGATTGAGTGAATCTCAAAGGAGGAGAGAGTACTGAGTGGTGACGGGAGACAGACAGAGATACGCACAGAGACAGAGGGAGGAAGCAAGGGAGGGATGGAGGGAGAGAAAAAGATAGAGAGACAGAGACAGAGAGATCTGGAAGGGGCAATGGGGAGCAGACTCCCCAACCACAACCATTGAGTAAGGAGGTAGCCAGGTCTCAGTGAGAGGGAGAAGATGAAAGGAGTGGGAACAGAAAAGATTTTAGTTGTTTTCCATAAACAAATTCACAGCTCCACCTATAGTAAATTAGTGTCTAGCCTCCAAAACCCCCTCCAATGACTATCTTTTGTCATCTTACCAATCTGACTGGTATAAGGTGGAAATTCAAGAGTTCTGATTAGCAATTCTCTTAGGAAAGTTGGCCATTTTTCAAATGGATGGTTAGTTTGTAATTCTTCATTAGAGAACTGTTTGTTAATGCCCTTTGACAGCCTTCTGTAGTTAAATCAAATTATGTGTATATGTATGTGTGTGTGTGTGTGTGTGTGTATATATATATATATATATAAAAATATATAAAGTCCATTATCAGAAAAATATGCTTTGAAGATTTTTTCCAGATTGTTTTTCTTCTGATTCTAACTCTTTTATCTTTCTCTGTAATTAGCTCCAAGTTATCCTGTGTAAATCTTGTTTGCACATAGTTGTTTTCATGTTGTCTCCTCCACTGAAATGTGAGCTCCTTGAGGGTAGGGATTGTTTTTTGCCTTTCTTTGTATCTCTAGCACTTAGCACAGTGCTTGGCACATGTGTGGCATTTAATAAATGCTCGTTGACTTCATATGACTTCACTTGTTCAGAAGATTTTCTTCATTTTATATGATTAAAAGTGTTTATGCTGATCACAGTTGTCCCTTCCCTTGCCAGAGTTATGAAATATCTCTTTTCTCTGACCTCCTCCTTGATGACACAACTCCTCATCTTCAGGTCATGTATCCATTTGGAGTTGGTTGGGGCACTGACTGTAGTTATGATTCTAAACCTCATTTCTGCATGGCTTATTATCAAAGAGGCCTGGAGTCCTAATCCTGGAATTTAGAGTCCCTGGATTTATCAAATACTATACCCCTAGGCTCAGTTGCTTCTAGGCCTTCTTTACCTAATTGGCTCTACTTTTTTAACCAGCATCAAAATATTCTGATGATCATGGTTTTGGAGGATAATTTGAGATTTAGGACTTCGAGGACCTGTCAGTCCAAGCACACAGTCAATGAACATTTATTAAATGTGGACTATGTACCAGATACAAGATACAAACAACAACAAAAGTTAGAAAACAGTCCCTGCCCTGAGGGGGCACATATTCTAATGGGCAGGACAAAACGATTCCTACAAGAAGTATACAGTATGTAGAGAGAAGGCAAAGTGAAAGGGGAAGTCATTAGCACCTGGGGCCATCGGGAAAGGCTGTGTGTAGAAGGGAGGATTTGAGCTGAGTCTTGAAGGAAGCCAGGGAAGCCAAGAAACAAAAGTTAAGGGAAGTGTATTCCTGGGATAGGAGAGAGAAGATACCACCTCGAGGGAGATGGGCTCCCATGTTCAAAGAACTGCAAATGGGCCAGTGTAGCTGGATTATAGAATACGAGGTGGGGAGGAAACTGTATGAAGACTTGAAAGACAGGAAAGAGCCTGAGTATAAAGAATTTTAAATACCAAGCAAAGGAATTTCTGTTTGACCACAAGGGTGAAAGGGAAACACGAGTTCAGTGCAGAGGCAAGTGACACTGACCCACGCTTTAGAAGAAGTACCGAGGAGACAGGCAGCAAATTGCTGCAACAACAGTGGAGGAGAAAGCTGACGAGGGGCCAGACTACACCTGCTGCTATGTGAGTGGTGGGAAGGACGCACATTTAAGAGATATAGTACAGACTGAAATGACCAGATTTGGCAGGGGACTGGATAAGTGAGGCCAGAGGAGGACACCAAAGTTTCGAACACAGGGACAATGTACGTATTCTAGAAGACAATTACAAAAGTTCCTAAGGGGGAAAAAATTTGGCTAGAAACATAACGAGCTCTATTTTGGATATGTTGACTTTGAGATGCTTACAGTTTTACAATGTCCAAAAGGCAGTTGGAAACGTCAGACTGAAACTCAGGAGAGAATAGGTCCGAGATCTGCAAAAAGTTGATAACTGAACCATGAGAGCTGAGGAGAACTTAGATAATGTAATGCAAAAAAAAAAAGCACAGGACATAACTTTGAGGAACACTCAAGTTAGAGGTCATGGCAGGGACAAGGAACCAGCAAAACGATGAAGAAAGAGTAGTACAACAGATAGAAAGAGAAGTAGGAGACAGCAATGTCTCAAAAACGTAGAGAAGGCAAGGGTACAAGAGGGTGATCAACAGTATCGAATATTGCAGAGGTCAAGAAGGATGAAGACTGAGAAAAGGCATTAAATTTCACAGTTAGGGCAATCACTGCTAACTTTGGAAAGGGCAAGTGCAGCTGAATGATGAGGTCAGAAGCCAGACTACAGAGGATGTAAAATCAAGTGAGACAAGCGAAGATGGCTTTCTCAAGCAGTTTAGCCATGAAAGGAGAGGTACAGGACAACAGCTGGCAAAGGGACTGGGTGAAGTGAGAGATTTTTCAAGATGGTTTTGTTTACAGGCAGGCAGGAAGGAAAAGCCAGTAGATAGTAGACTGAGAGGAACTGAGAGAGAGTCATAGGGGCAATTTGCTAGAAAAGCTAGGAATGGAAGGAGATCAAGGATTCCCCAGTAAAAGGGCTTCCCTTGGCAAAGAAAAGAAGGTCCACATCTTCATCTGAGATATCAGTTCAGGATGGGAAAAGGGGAAGCTCTCAGTAAATGTTTCCACTTTTTCTGTGAAGCATTAATCAAGGCCTTAAACTAAAAGGGGGAAGGAAAGTGTCATGGAAGGACTTAGAAGAACTGAGAATGCCTGGGACTGACACTGTGGTGAGTGAGACAGTGAATCAATTAGAAAGGGCAAGAACGTTTGCTGAGCTGCAGTGTGAGCCCAACAGGAATGAAAGAGGGAGATGATGGGGGTAGTCCCCTTCTTTTTCATTATTTCCCTTGTAATTCTTGACCTTTTGCTTTTGCAGAAAATTTCAGTTACTATTTTAGCTACCAATTAACCAATTACCATGTATATATTACCTACCTATCTGCTGTCAAGCACTATGCTAGCCACTGGGGATACAAGTACAAGGAAAGAAGAATCACTAATCACAAAAGCACTAATCACGAAATTCTAAAGGAGGAGACGAAGTACATCTGAAAATATACACAACTCAAAGTTAATAAACACAAATCTATACAAAATAGTTAAGCAGAAGGTAGTGTGGGAAACAGAGAAGGCAATAACAATTGGATAGATCATGAAAGGTTTCATGCAGAAGATGGTGCATGAGCTGTCTTAAATCAAGAGGTACTCCAAGTGGCAGAGCAAAATAAAACTGTGCATTTCAGGTATGAGGGACTGCCAATACAAAGGTACAAGGACAGGAGATGGGGTTCATATGAGAGGAACAGACAGAGGGCTAATTTGCCAGGATCAAAGAGGAAAGGAGGGTGATAAAACAGATAATGTGGATTACATGAAACTGAAAAGCTTCTGCACACAAACAAAATTAATGCATCTAGGATAAAAAAGGAAAGCAGTTGAATGGGAAAATAATCTTTGCATCAGATTCGTCTGAGAAGGGCTTAGTATCCAAGATATATAAACAATTAACAATATATATGCACATATATAGTTAAAATTTTAAGTTCCCCAGTAGGTATGTCATCAAATGATACAAATAAACAGAATAGCAAACAATAACCATATGAAAGAATGCTTCAGATCCCTAAGAGTATCAGAACTAAAATCAAAACAGTCCTAAGTTTCCACCTCACACTAAGGCAGGAATGGTCGATGTTAGCAAGGCCGCCAGCAAGGCAGATACACGAGTTCATCGCTGGGAGAGCTGTGAATCAGGAGAACCATTTTGGAAAACAATTTGTAATTATGCAAATAAAAGAACTAAAAATGTCCCTACCCTTTGATCCAGAGATTCCCGTATAAGGGGTCTCTCCCAATGAAGCCATTAATAACAATAAAGTCTTCATATATACATTAAAAATATTAAGCACAGTGCTTTTTATGAAAGCAAAGAAATGGGAAAAAAAAAAAGTAAATGCTTATCTCCTGGGGAATGGCTAACAAAATACTACTGTGCTGAAGAAATGATGAACAGGATGACACAAAGAAGTGGAGAAAGATCTACTCTAACAGAGTGACGTAAGCAGTTGAGAAAATAATATACACAGTGACTACAAGAACAGTTAAAAGAGAAAGTTGCAAAATTACCAAAAATAAGCATGACTCAAAAGAAGAGACATGAGAAGTCATCTCGCCCCACCCCTTTCCCGAGGTGGGAGGCCCATGGGTTATACAATGCACATATTTTCAAACTTCTTCAATGTATTGATCGATTATCTCAACTTTTCCACTCCTTTTTTTGTCTTTAAAATTCTGATTTCTTACATGGGATGGTTCTCAGGGGGAGTGCAGGACAAGAAAAATACTGAGAGAAATGAGGGTGGCAGAAAAAAAGGTTGCTATCAATAAAAACTTATTTTTTAAAAAAAGACTAAAGAAAAAACTTTAATCTCAGAAAATGAAATTATCCCTTAATTTCTCAGAATGGAACTAAATTAAGATTCTTACCTGTCCTGCTATTTCTATTATTAGCTTCCTTTAACCTAATTATCCTTTCATCTCCATTATTCATACAGTATTCTTCTTAATTTAATGATAAAGAAACAATCCGCCTGCAGTAGAAAGGGTCAGGAATTAGAGAGGATACAGTTGCGTTCAGATCCCTGATCTGCTCCTTGTCTCATCTTGCGCAGCTCACCCTGCTCCTCTGGACATCCCAACACCTCCACCGCATCTTCTGCAAAAGGAGAATACTGGACTAACTTCCCTTCCTGATTTAAATCCTATGAAGTCATACTACTGAGATTCAAAATTGGTTTTACACTGAAATAGGGAGCAAAGTGCATTACATAAAATGGATCCTACTCTCTCATTTAGGAAAAATACACAGTTGTAGATACCAGTTTGTTTCATTGAAATCTTTAATACTCAGAGCTCAAATTCTCCATTTCGAAGTGGTGGATAAAATTTTCTATGGCACTTACACTGCTGAAGTTTCTTGAGCAGAGAAAGAAAAAGAAAACAATAAGTAAATAGCTCCTGGTTTCAAATCCTAAATCTGCTACTTACTACTACCTATGTGAAGTTCAAAACTCTTTATGTCTGTTTCCTCATTTGTAAAATGAGGGAAAAAAAGTACAGATCAGTGTTGACAGTGGGCTGAATGTTTAATCCTTTTGGGTTGGATGACCTCAGAAGTCTCTTCCCACTCTAAATCCATGATCCTATGACTTCTGAAACACACCCTCTAAGAGATAGACTCCTCACTATGGTTATCATGATGATAAACTCTCACTGTTATGTTCAATTCCCATAGCTATCTCTCAGTAAACAGAGGCCTTGGTGAACTGAGATTTTTAAAGTACTTGAAAATCAAAATTTGCATTTCCTTTGAAGAAAATCTCCCTCAAGAAAAAAAGGTCTTCTCTGTGATCTTGCATATGATAAATATCTAGCTAATCAGGTTGTATAAGAATATTTTTTTCATTTAAATACATTTTTTCCAACACCAGAAAACAATCAGATGATACCAAAGCCTTCAGCAGACATTCAAATAAATTGTTCTGCAGCTTAAAAAAAAAGAAAAGAAAAGAAAGACTATTTATAGAGAATGGCTACAAAATAAATGTTTCCAGATTCTGTCACTTCATGACTTAAAGGATATGACGAATGCATTGTCCATCTGCCTTTCAAGCAGAAGGAGCATTTTGGAGTGAACAGAGAGGCTGGCTTCGAAGACCAGAAGACGCAGATTCAAGTCCCACCCCAACACATACTGGTTATGTGACTCTGAACAATCTCTCAGTGCTCCAGATGATTAACTCTTGAAGATTTTTGGCTGGAAAGGTGACGCCTTTTAGTGGGTTCAGGGAGTCTCCTAACTCAGAAGTTCCACTTATCAATGAAACTACAGGACTAGAACCTATCCTTATTTCAAACAAGAGATGACTGTGGAATGTCATGTCAACATGGAGAAAACAATTACAAAATCAGGTATTACGTATCAACTCAAGACAAAACTCCGAGTTCTGAAAAAAACATGAGCTAATGACAAAGTCTGAAAAAGTAAGCACAGACTGACCATGCTCTTGCTTGCCAACTTCTAGAATACTAGAACTGGCAACAGCACAGAGTTTAAAGCCAAGGCCAACCCAGCGGGCCTCTTTGGGCACCATCTATTTCTGGTCTCTGCCTTTGCAGGTCCCTAATGTATTTCCTTCTAAGCAATCTTAGAATCTCTAGCCCCCTTCAAACACAATTAACCTTCTCTGTTCAGCCTTTCCTGATTACTCCCACTGTTAGTGTTCACTCCTCTCTTGAAATTATTTTGTACATGGGAAATTCTCGTTTGTCATTCTACTTCTCCCCCTGTACTGACACTTCCAAGCCTGCTCTCACTCCTCTCTCTGACCTCCAATCCCTCCACTCCCAGTTCTTTTCCAGGCCATCACTCTGCCCTGGCTCCCGCTCTTCCCTCCCCATCTTTATCTCTACACTACTTTCATCTCTTGGGTCCCTTGCCTTGTCAATCATCAGCCTTAGATCACTTCCACCATCTGATGCTTTTGCTTCCACTCATGCTGTGGGAGAAAAGCTGGAGAAAAAAATCACAAAACCATTGCTGTCTCCGCTACAAATTTATGTTCCACGAGGAGCAGCTAGGTGGTGCAGTGGATAGAGTACCAGTGCAGGAGTCAGGAGGACCTGAGTTCAAATCCCACCTCAGACACTTGACACTCACTAGCTGTGTGTCCTTGAACAAGTCACTTAACGCTAATTACCTCATCCTGGGTCATCTCTAGTCATCCTGATGAATATCTGGTCACTGGATTCAGATGGCTCTGGAGGAAAAGTGAGGCTGGTGACCCGCACAGCCCTCCCTCACCCAAAACAAAGTCAAGTGCAAGTGATGTCATTATTTTCTCTGATGGCACGGTCTTCTGCGGCAGCAAAGGCCAAACACACACACACATGTTTCATGACCTCAATTGGACTCTCATTCTAGAAAGGCAATCCTTTTATACCTTCCAAATTAACTCACCACAGTAGCATTTCTAAACCTTTTCATGCCTTCTCAAGACTCCCATGGCTGCCCCACAATACCATCTCATTTGAGAACCTTACCTCATCCTTCACTAAAAAAATGAGGCTATTTGCCTAGAGAGCCCCTTTTTCCTCTCTTCACATCACCAAGATGCCTTCTGCTAACATCTTTCACCCCATCTTACATGAAGCGTTACCCCTCCTCCTAGCCAAGGCAAGCAATTCTACACGTACAAATGATCCATTCCATACTGTCTACACTATTGTGGCTAAACTCCTCGAGAAGGCCATCAAAATTAATATCTCCACTGCCTTTCCTCTCTCTCTTTGACAGTCTATAAACTGGCTTTGACACTCATCAATCAACAAAACCTGTTCTCTCCAAAGTTAACAATAATATTAATATTATTATTAACCATATGTAATAGCTAACATTTACAAAGCACTCACATAAGAATCAAGAGAAACCAAGAAAGATAAATTTACTCGAGTATATTTAAACAAGGCTATATAATGGCAAACAGGTAACATTAAAATGTGGGAGAAGAAACCAATGTCCTTTCAATCCAAACAAATATTCTTTAACGTTGAAAAGGTATTGAGGGACTCAGAGGACCTAAACTTGAACTGGTTCCGTTTAGAGTTTTGAAATTGGAAAGAAAAGAGAGGGATTACCAAATATAGAAAGAGGGGTGTGTGTAGAATTTACTATTTCTTATAACGAGGGTGCCTATAATCATGAAAGGAGTTGAATAAACAGGCATCCAAAGAACCTCACTCTTATAAGAACTGAATAAATGACTTGAATATGTGCACATGCATGACATACACACAGAAGCTGGTATGGAAACGCATCAAGTTCAACAGGTGAACAGACAGGGACAAAGAATGGGGGAATAAGGTGGCCCAGTCAAAACTAAGTCTAATCCTTGTGGGGGGAACCCAGAGGGAGGGTGAATGGATATTTAATGAAACAGAGGACTTTAAATTGAAGCATTCTTGAGGAAAAGAACAGAGCTGAATAGTAAATGTAAC
Organism: Notamacropus eugenii; assembly: GCF_028372415.1. NCBI lineage: Eukaryota > Metazoa > Chordata > Mammalia > Diprotodontia > Macropodidae > Notamacropus > Notamacropus eugenii. The sequence continues at coordinate 144,997,044 of NC_092878.1, forward strand.
TTTTAAATACAAGATTCAGAAGAAGCATGAACAGGTAAACAGGAAAGAAAAATCATAAGGATTCAATAAAATTAAACTGTTTACATTTCTACATGGGGAAATGATACTTCTAACTCCTAAAAACTTTCTCCTTATTAGGGCAGTTAGAAAGAGTATACACAGACGAGGGCATGGGTTCGCACTGAATAGGATGAGATGATTATCTAAAAAAACAAAATGAAAGGATAAAAAAGAGGAATACATTGGGAGAAGGGGAAAGAGAGAAGTAGAATGGAGTAAATTATCTCCCATAAAAGAGGCACAAAAGAGTTTTTACAGTGGAGGGGAAGATGGGGGTGGAATACATGAACCTTGCTCTCATCATTGGAACTGGCTCAAAGAGGGGAAAAAGGTACATACTCAGTTGCGTATACAAATCTATCTTACCGTACAAGGAAAGGAGGATGAGAAGGGGATCAGAGATTGGAGGGGCTGAGTGAAGAAAGGGCAAATTGGGAGAGGTAAAAGTCAGAAGCAAAATACTGTAACAGCAAGCACCGTGGTATACACAGGACAGCCTGTTGTACAGGTTGTTGGAACTGCTTTTCTAAAAGGAAAGCAACTTTTAAGGGGTCAGCAATCTTACTTTAATTACATTCACCAGCAGAGAAATAAAGACCAGCAGAGAAGACTTCTGTCTGACCATAAGCAATATGTACATCACAAATCAAAAGATCCAACTGTCTGACCATTATATACATACATAGTTACCAGAGAGAGAAGCACCAATATTTGGCTTTTCAAAGGGGTGAAGAGGGCACAGCTACCCAGAGTCTCACCTAGCATACAACCTTCTTCTCAAGAGTAAGCCCCCAAAGCAAAACCTCACCTCAGAGTATGTATACACTTTTCAGAGCCAGAGGGCACAACCTTCATGATCCACTGCCTCATTAATAAGCAAAAGGTGTGGGCATTTCTATAAAACAAGCCTCCTCTAACCAAGCTTCCCTTAATAGGCTCCAGGTGAGGACTATTAGTGGGCAGGGAAGATCTTTAACTCTAATTAATATTACAAACACTTTTGAGAATAGAAAGGCTGAAAGGAGAGGGAGAATATGATAAATGGGGAAAATAGGATGGAGAAAAAATATAGTAATCATAACTTTGAAAAAAATTACAGGAAGTTTCTCCGATAAAGATCTCATTTCTCAACTATACAGAGGCATCAAATATAGACATAAGAGCCATTCCTCAATTGATAAATGATCAAAGGATATGAATAGGCAGTTTTCAGACAAGGCAGTCAAAGCTCTCTACAGTCATATAAAAACTCTCTAAATCACTTTTGACTAGAGGAAAATTGAGACACTAACGCACCACTGTTGGTGAAGTTGTATGTGGGTTCAAACATTCTGGAGAGTAATTTGGAACTATGCTCAAAGGACTACAAAACCACACATACTCTTTAACCTAGCAATACCACTTCTACACCTAAATTCCAATGAGATAAAAAATGTACAAAAGTATTTATAGTAACTTTTACTGGAGGCAAAAAAATGGAAATTGAGGGGATGTCCATCAACTGGGGAATAGCTGAATAAGCTGTGGTACATGATTGTGATGGAATACTCTTGTGTTATAAGAAATGATATACAGGATCCTCTGAGAAAAACAAGGATAGATGTACATAAACTTATGCAAAGTGAAATGAGCAGTACTAAAGAACATTGCACACAAAAACAGCAATGTTGCATGATGATCAACTGTGAAAGACTTAGCTATTCTAAGCAAACAATTCTGAAGGACTTAAAAACTGTCCATCTCCAGAGAAAGAACTAGTATAATTTGAATGCATACTTTTTAAAAACTTTCTTTTTTTTTTCTTTTGTCAGTGTTTTCTTTCACTGCATGACTAACATGGAAATATGTTTTTAATGACTACATAACCTATATCATATTGACTGCCTCCTCAACTGGGGGGAATGGAAAGAGGAGACAATTTGGAACTCAAAAAATTCTAAAAACTGAAAGATAAAAATTGTCTTTATATGGAATTGGGGAAAAAATGAAATATTACATTGAAATTTAAAAAAGAATGGGGGAAATAAAAGTAAGAGGGAGGAAAATACAAGGGAGAATACTCCCCAAGCAAAACAACCTTCCTAATCTCAAAGGGAGAGGGAGAGGAAGAGGGAGTGTTGAACTAAAAGGAAAATGTAAAATAAAAGTCAAATGGGTCTACAAGCATTAGTTACAAATGTAAGCCTCCCATGCAACTTGAACTCATTTTATACTAATATACTGGCAGACAAGTAAGCAACTACATACAGGTTTTCAAGTTTTTATAAGATCTTTTTTTATAAAAAGGACTTTTTAATGAAACTTTATTTTAAAAAACAGTATATTAAAATGAAGCATGAAGCCTTGGCAAAACTGCAACCATATGAGCACAGAGGATAAGACACTTCTATATTATTCTGAAATACACTGACTTTTTCATGTCATAATATTCTATAGAGCATTTAAGCTTTAAAAAATTGGTATTTTTTATTATAACAATAAGAAAAACTTCCCTCTGAAATTTATTCATGTGATAAAAATTTCTGAAAAATTTAAGCACTGTTAATAAATAAATACAAAGTCCTCAAAAATTTATACTGTGATCCAGAAAGATAAAGTGACCATATTTTATAAGAAATTTAGAGCTATGAATAACTTTAGAATAATATTTTTGATACATTTTCCAATTTTAAAAATAGCTGTACTGAAAATGAAGAAATTTTGGTCACTCCAGCAAAAAAAAAAAAAAAAAACTAAAAATAGCAGCAGACCAAAATAATGATCAAAAAATCCAAAGAGAAACTACAATGAATACCTTTATCTGAAATAGAACTGGTCAAGAAGGCAACCAAAAGCCCCAAAGAAGAGCAGAGGAAGCTCAGGAGGTGGCAGGCCCAGTCAGAGACAGACAACTAAATTCCTTAACTCCAGAGACAGAAAGATGGTTATTGCTTAGAATTGGTTGTAGAATGGTGCAGGAGAGATCAGGACAGCAACTGTCAGACTGGGACAACTCAAGACACCAGATATCAGCACTCTTAACTTGGAAGATGGGGAGGGGGGGGGGGTTCTTATCCATAACTCTAAAACTTATCAGAACTCAGATCAGACATATCCTAGAAGACGTGTGTCAGAGGAAGAACTCAGGTCAAGACTAAGCAGGGCCGACCACCCCACTCAAAAGTAGAAGGGGTGAGCTGAGGTTTGGCACAAAGCTCTAATTCAGAATCAAAGGCTGGAAATACGAACTGAAGAAATCATCAGACAGCACAAAGAATTTTTATAGATTCAGAGACATCTCCCCAAAAAAAAACCCACCCAGAAGAATCTCCACAGTCGTCACAATTGGAAACTCAGAGGAAAAGGGGTTGGCCACAAGTACTACAAGAATACCCAAGGGGGTATTCTAGAGATAAAAAATGAATTTAAATCTATGGTAAATTTTACCCAAGACTCTTTGAAAACTGGAATAAAACAAAAAGGAATAGATGACTCCAAGAAACAAAAAACATACACGCAGAGAAAAGATTAGAAGACAATATCACATATCTAATATCAAAAACAAATAACCTAGAAAAAAGGGAAAGAATCTAAGCATCATCAAACATCTTGAAAACCATGACCAAAAAAACCCATGAATACTCTATTTCAAGATATTACAAATGAAAATTTCCCAGATATACTAGAATAGAGGACAAAGTAAAAACACAAAAAGCCCAGTGATCACCTCTGAAAGGAAAACTACCAGGTATGTTATAACCAAACTCAGAACTTCCAGGTCAAAAAAAAAATACTGTACAAAGGCAGGAAAAAAAAAAGAGAGAAGGATAGTTCAAGAACCAGTGAACCAAATTCAGGAATACCTAAGACTTTGGAAGTTTTGACTGGCAACAATTAAAAATCTTAAAAAGGCAAAAGATAAAGTCAAGACTGACTTACTCAGGAAAACTGAGTATAATCCTTTAGGACTCTTTAATGGAATGAAAGACCATAAAGCATTCCTGAAAAAAAGGCTAGAGTTGAATAGGATGATAGTATGTTACCATTAAGCGTACAGAAAAAAAAAAAACACTGAAACCCAAACACCCTTAATGGATGTGGTTATACGATGAAAAAGTACTAATTGTAATGGGAGGTAAGGAAACAAGTATCTCTTCAAATATTCAGGGTCTACAAATGTCAGAGATGGAATTAAACAGCATTTTAGGTGGATTTTCTCCATTTTGATGAATTTAAGAGAGGAAAGAAAAGGAAAAAGTGGAAATGTTAGGAAAGACAGAAGGAAAAGGAGGATAGAAAATACTATTTTTCATAACTGAAGTGTGCAAAATAAGCACACGCACACATGTGCACATGCACACACACAGAGGAAGAGGTAGCAGGAGTGAGCATCACCTGAACGTCACTGTTATCACACCTGGATAAAGGTTCAATGTGCACACTCACTTGTACATGTAAACACACACACACACACACACACGCAAACTGTTGTATAGAAAAATGGAGCTGGGTATAGAAAATCATCACACTCCAAAGGGAAATAGGAAGAGACAGCATGGGTGGGATTGAGTGAAATAAGGAAGGGAATTTTCACAAATAAAAGAAACTTCACCTTTAAAAAGAAACTTCAACTATTCTACTTTAGATCCTGACAAGGTGCTTGAACAGAAAGAGAGAAAAGCATCGATCCAGGGCTGGATGAGGGGAATTCAAGAGAGGCTGAGCACCAGAAGCAGAATTTCTCCATTACAGATAATGGTCATTACATTCCTTGTCTTTCAGCCCCTTCTTCTTGGTAAAGTGGGGGAAAAGTTAAAACAGTATGACGGAGGGGAAAAAATAACAACCATAACAATAAATTTGAATGGGATGAATCCATCCATAAAATAAAACTCAATAAAAGAATAGTAAAATCTTATAATCTATTCTGCACAAGAATCATACTTGAAGCATAAAGATTCATATGAACTCAACAAGCTAGAGAAGAATTATTCATGCTGTAGGTGAACTGAAAAAAGCAGAGGCAGAAATCATGATGTCAAACAAAGCCATGGTAAAACTGACATGGTTAAAACAGGTCAATTACAAACCAAGCTAAAAGATACCCTAGAATATTAAACAATATCAGTATTTAATATATAGACACCAAATGGCATAGAACCTACATACTTAAAAGTCTGTAGAATTAGAGAGATACAGACAATACAACTATACTAAGTGGGGACCTCAATGTACTCTTTTGAAAACTAGACAAATCTAACCAAAAAAATAAGCAAAATAAAAAGTCTAATAGAATTTTAGAAAAATTAGGATACTTAGCAATGACCATGTAGGAGTAGAAGTAACTGTAATAGATTTCTGCTTTGCATAACCCCTTTACAAAAAAACATATTAAACACATCTTTTACTGACCACAACACAATAAAAATTATATTCAAGAGGGGTCATTAAAGATTCCAACCTAACTGGAGATTAATTTAAATAGTGAGTCTTTATTCCTATAGCTAGGAATTTGTGCTTATAAAATATTAGAATATTAGGTAGATTTACTTCCATAAGTTGTGTATCAAATCAGTTCCACTGATTACCATATTTCTTAACTAGTACAAAATTGTTTTAACAATTGTTGCTTTGTAGTATATGGTCTGAAATCTGACAACTGATGGAGCCCTTTAGTTCCTATTTCTTTGCATTATTTCTCAAGAGTCTTGTTGCTATTTTTTTCCACATGAATTTCATTAGTATTTTTTCTGGTTGTCTAAAGTAATCCTTTGGTAGTTTGATTGGTATGGTACTGAATAAGTAAATTAATTTAGGTACTACTGTGATTTTTATTATATTGGCTTGTCCTTCCCATGAAAAATTAATATTTTTCTAAATATTTCTGTAAATAGTTGTTTGTAGTTGCATTTTTAGAGTTCTTGTGTCTATTTAGTAATTTAAAACAGAATTTCTCTTTTTATCTTCTCCCACTGATTTTACAGATGTTATATAGAAATGCTAATGATTTGTATGGATTTATTCTATATCTTGCAAGTTTGCTCATGTCATTAATTGGGTCCATTAATTTTTAGTTAAGTTTTTAAGGTTCTTTAAGTAGGCCATCATATCACATGCCAAAAAAAAGGTGCTAATTTTGTTTTTTTACCTATTTTATTTTTAAACAATTTTCGCTTTCTTGTCTTAGTGCTACAGTTAACATTGTTTGGAGCTGCATCAAACAGAAGTGGTAACAAGGAGCATTCTAGTTTCACCACCAAATCTATTGGAAAGGACTCAAATTTATCTCCATTATAAGAATAACTCTTGGCTTAGCCATATGCTACTTGTCACTTAAAGAAAGGTACATTTATTCCTAAATTTCCTACTGTTTTTTAACAGATAGTGATGTTGGATTTTACCAAAAGCTTTTTCTGCATCTGTTAACATTTGCTGATTTTGCTAAGTTTTCCTAAATTAAACCAATCCTGCATTCCTGGTATAAATCCATTCTGGTCATACTGTATAATCTTTAGGAAAATTAGAAATCACTATGAGGGAAAAATTAGATTTAGAAAAACACTGCGTACCTCATACAAAGATAAGCTACAATTGGGTATGTGACCAACATAAAAGGTCACATAAGAGGAACAATTACCTATCAGATTTATGGAAAAAAGTTCATGCCCAAATAAAAAATAAGGAGGCTCACAGATGAAAAAAATGGATAATTTTGACTACGTAAAGCATAAAATTTAAAAGTATTTACAAATAAACAAATCCAATATATAGCTAAAATGAAAAAGCAAACAACTGGAAGAAAAATCTTTCCAACAATTTTCTTCTGATAAAGATCTGGTTTCCAAGATATACAAGGAATTGATATTCAAATGTAAAAAGGAAGAAATTCAAGTAATCAACAGCTGTAGGAAAACCACTAATAAGGGAAATACAAATTAAAACAACTGACAAAAAAAGAAAACAGCAATTGTGGGAGGGCAAACAAAAGGAAAGGCATGCTGATGCACTCTTGGCAGAGCTACAAATGGTCCAGTCATTTAAGAAAGTAATTTAGAACTATGCCTAATGATTTATAGACCCCAAAGATTAAAGAGTAAAAGCACCCATATGAACAAAAATATTTATAGCATTTTTTTTGTAAGAAAGAATGGTAAAGTGTGCCCATCAATTGTGTATTGTAATGTCTGAATAAATTATGATATATGCATATAATGAAAAAAAGGATAATTTCAGAAAAATATGAGAAGTTTCATATGAATTACAAAAAGTGAGCAGCACCAGAGAACAATTTGTACACTAACATTTAACACTGTAAGGAAAAATAACTTTGAGAGACTTAAGAACTTGATCAATTCAACAACCAACCATGACTCCAGACAACCAACGATGAAACATGCTAGGACATCTCTGGAAAAAGAGGTGAAGTTAAGAGGACGAGGGAGAAGAAAGATATCCATTTTGTCTCTTCTCCGCCTCCTCCAAAAATAAATATATAGGGGAGAGAAGAAAGCAAAGAAGATCACTGGAGCATTTTTTTTTTAATTCAAAGAAGGAAATAGAAGGAAGTTCAGAAGGAAATACAAGCAGGACAGCTTTGAAAGTTACAGGTTGAATTTATTATAGAACCAAAAAAAAAGACTAAGGTCAAAGGAACAAGCTGTACAAAGATTCACAGTCTTCTTTTTTTTTTCTATATGAAAATGTGTTATTTAGTATTTGGGATAAAAAAAACATTTAAACAAATAAAAGGAAGTAAATACCTGCTTAACCTGATTACAAATCACCTGACTCATTTCTGAAAACAATTCTCATTTTAAAGACTTAGATATTTCTAAATATCATAAACGATATTTGTCATGGACAAATACAATACATTTGGTTTTACTTGAACTAAACAGGTTTTAACAAACTCTCCTTCACATTTGACTTTTTCCTCTTGCCATCTTTCTACCCTCTTGGATCTCTCCCAGAAGACACTGTATCCCTGGCAATCTTCTCCACTACATGCTGGACCAGGAGAAGAAATCATCATGCGTACTGCTCCCTTACCGCTGTTTTCACACGTCTACTCCCCCCCCAACCTCTTAGTCACTCAGCAACCTCACTTCCTTTGATGTTTATCTCTGTCTAAAAATACTGCCCAATCTAGATCCTGGTAGCAGTTATCTGCAATCCCCAAATCATTTCCCTTCCTTTCTCCAAGGGTTCAGTGCCTCATTCATAGTCTTCTAATTCCCCAACCCCTTCCCTTGTACATGAGAACTTCAAAGTATATATTGATAGCTCCTCAAACATCCTTGCTTCCTATTCCTAGTTCAACCAACTCAGCTTCAGTGGTCTATACTCTATACCTTCACTCTGCCTAAGTCACTTAAGGGAGGTTATACTCTTGATTTCATCATCACCCATGGGTCTTCCTGCTACCACAATCAAAACTTGAGGAAGTCTTCTGACTATAACCTCCAACGGGCAGTCAAGTGGCACAGCTGATAAAGTGCTGAGCCTGGAATCAGAAGACATAAGATCAAATCTGGCCTCAAATACTTACTGCCTGAGTGAGATTGGGCAAGTCTCTCAAATTCACTGTCCTTCATTTTCCTCCTCTAAAAAATGAGGAGAATAAGCCTCTACCTCACAGAGTTGTAAAGATTAAATGAGATAATTGTAAAATGCTTTAAATGCTAACTATGTTTTCTACTATCTTTCTTGGGTTCCTCATTCTGAACCCTTATAAATGTATTCTCAGAAATCTCTCTAAAAACTCTAATTACTATGCCCAAAGGACTACAAAAATGTGCATACTCTGACCCAGCAATGTTGCTCTAGGATTGTATCCCAAAGAGATCATAAAAATGGGAAAAGGTCCCACATGTACAAAAATATTGACAGCAGCTCTTTTTGTGGTGGCCAAGAACTGGAAATTGAGGGAATGCCTTATCAACTGGGGAATGGCTGAACAAGCTGTGGTATACGAATGTAATGGAATACTATTGAGCTATAAGACATAGCGAACAGTCAGACTTCAGAAAAACCTGGAAAGACTTATACGAACTGATGCTGAGTTAAATGAGTAGGACCAGGAGAACATTATGCACAGTAACAGCCACAGTGTGTGAGGACTGTTTCTGACAGACTAAGCCCTTCACAGCAATGCAGGGACCTAAAACATGGCCAAAGGACTCTTGAGGCAAAAAGCCATCCACATCCAGAGAAAGAACTATGGAATCAGAACACAGAATGAAGCAGACTGTTTTCTCCTGTGTTAAGTTTTGTTTTGGTTTTTCTCATGATTTCTCCCATTCATTTTAATTCTTCTATGCAACATGACTAGTGTGAAAATGTGTTTAATAAGAGTTTATGTGTAGAATCCATATAAGATTGTATGTTGAGGTGCGAGCCTGGGAGCATCAACCTCACATCTTTCTCAGAAGTATAGCCTGACCAGCTATCCCCTCAGCTACCCTCCAAAATGGCATCAACTGTCCAGGATCAGTTTATCTTGAATGTCCTAAAGGAGGACCAGGTTCCCCAGAACAAGATCACTTTTGTTGGACTTGGTGCAGTTGGCATGGCATGTGCCATTAGTATCTTAACAAAGGAATTGGCTGATGAACTTGCCCTAGTTCATGTAATAGAAGACAAACTAAAGGGAGAGATGATGGATCTCCAACATGGCAGCCTTTTCCTCAAAACACCAAAGATTGTTTCTGGCAAAGACTACAGCGTGACTGCAAACTCAAAGCTGGTCATTGTTACGGCTGGGGCACGTCAACAAGAGGGAGAAAGTCATCTTAATTTGGTCCAGCGTACTGTGAATATCTTTAAATTCATCATTCCCACTGTTGTTAAATACAGCCCTAATTGCAAGCTGCTTATTGTATCCAATCCAGTGGATATTTTGACATATATGGCCTGGAAGCTAAGTGGCTCTCCTAAAAGCCAGGTTATTGGAAGTGGTTACAATCTGGATTCTGCCCATTTCCATTATCTAATAGGGGAGAGACTTGGTGTCCATTCCTCAAGTTGTCATGGAGGGGTCCTTGGGGAACATGGAGACTCCAGTGTTCCTGTGTGGAGCGGTGTGAATCTTGCCAGTGTGTCTCTAAAGAACCTTCATCCTTCTTTGGGAACTGATGCTGATGCAGAGGATTGGAAAGATGTTCATAAACAAGTGGTTGAAAGTGCTTATGAGGTAATCAAACTGAAGGGCTACACTTCCTGGGCCATTGGCTTGTCTGTGACAGATCTGGCACAAAGCATTATGAGGAATCTTAGGAGAGTGCATCCAATTTCCACCATGATTAAGGGCCTACATGGCATTAATGAGGATGTCTTCCTTAGTGTCCCATGTGTCTTGGGGCAGAATGGCATTTCAGATGTGGTGAAGGTCAACCTGAATCCAGAGGAGGAGAGCCGTTTAAAGAAGAGCACAGATACTCTTTGGGGAATCCAAAAGGAGCTACAATTTTAAAACCTTTGAATGTGCTGCCATTGAGAGAACATGAAAGGGGCTCAACCCCTCTTTTCAAATAGGCCAAATTCTTCCTCTGATTAGTGACTAAACACCAGAAATGTAAAACCTGTGAACACACTCTAGTTTCTTCCTAAAGTTAGAAATGGGGAATAGAACCCTGTCGTAGTTAGCATATGATGCTAGATATGACTTACATAGTCTCAGTGGTTGGTGTCAACCACAGCCAGTGCCCCACAGGTATATAAACTACCTGCTTAGTATGTAGGTGCTACAGGTTCCCTTAGGTCCAGAAGACAACACTCTTGGATACAAAACACCATACAGTAGTAATTCTTTACTGATGCATTGATTACTTTTGTGCTCCTCTCCCTTAGGGCACTACAGCATGACCCCATGTATCACCTTTCTAGAGGACCTGATTTTGTCTGCCTATACATATATATGTTTCATATATATATATATATATATATATATATACACACATATATCAATAGTTGTAAATTTCCATATTATATAAAAAGATCTGCATATGTACAACAATGCAACCAATTCCTCAAGTGTCAAATAAACAACAAATAACTGATAAAAAAAAAAAAGATTGTATGTTGTCTCAGGGAGGGAAGGAAGAGGGAGAAAATTTAAGACCTATGGAAGTAACTGTTGAAAACTGAAAACTAATTAATTAATTAAATTTAAAAAAAACAAACAAAAAAAAACTGCAGTTACTCCATATCTCCCTAGTTTTCTGGGCCATCCTACCTGCTCTGGCTTCACCTTCCTCAAAATCTTGACCCTATTATCAACCCAGTACAATTTTACATTGTCCTCTACCTGCTAATCCTTTGCCCCTGTACTTGCCAATTATCTTTTTCCAAACCCCAGTTCTGACTAATTACATAATCCTCCACCATTATATGCTGCTGAAAGTTTATGGAACTCATATAACTTTAGTCACACTACAAATTTCAACTGGACCCTCACTGCTGCACACCAAACGTTTTATTCTTCCCTGAGTCCTTCCTGCATTTGTTCTAAAACTTAGCAGTGTGTGTGTGTGTGTGTGTGTGTGTGTGTGTGTGTGTACGTACATACCACTCATCTACCAGCTTCAAGAGGACAGGGACTTCTCTTATCTAAGCTTCATGTCATCCTTGCTACACTGGTTACCAAAATTAAAGTCTGTGGAATGTGTTCAATCCCTCCCCCATCCACAAAGTTTTCTCAAGACTGACGTCTAGAGCAGGCTCTCCCTTTTTATAACTAGTGTTCTAATCCAAGAGTACAGCCATGGTCCCAAAATGAAGGACTCTCCAAGTCCTTATTTGTTTTTAAAAATACAAAAGAAAATGTCAGAAATTTTTTAAAAGCTAAGTTATTAAAATTCTATTGAACACCAAGAACAGAAGCTAAACATGTACATCAATCAATACGCGTTTCATTAGGCGCCTACTGCATGCCAGGAAATGTAAATACAAATCTAATGAATGAAACAATTTTTATTCTCAAGGAGTTCATATTCTACCAGGGAATGCAACATGTTCATAACATGCACACACCAAATACGTATAGAGAATATGTAAAACACCTACAAAGTGTTTAGGGAAGGAAACTAGCCGTTGTGAGGATCAGGAAAGGCTTCACCAAGGAGGTATCTGAGCTGTGTTTTCTTTACATACATTCATTTTCCATCATATGACCAATTTGTTATAAACTTTTAGTTAAAAGAACATTTTTCTGTAGCATAAAATGCATTAAGGATGTTATTTTTTACATAGTAAAGATTTTAAAATTTCATTTCCTTAGTTCCTAAGTGCTGTGAGAGAAAACAAGATATTAACATTCTGTACTTTGCGATTGTGAAATTAGAAACTTCAAGCCTAATGTGCTTTCTCATATCCTCCTATTGTGTAAGAAAGCGAACTACCACCAAAGCTTTATTAAAGTCTTAACAAGGAAGTTACTAAAATGTCAGAGCAAACCATGTAACATCAGCAGTTCTTGGCATCTTGTGATGCACTTACAGTACCCATATGACCAACTAAATGATGACCAATTAACCGTAACTGAGAAATAATTAACAAAGAAAAAACAGTACCCAAGAAAAAAAAGTCCCAAGAAAAATACCTTAATTTCTCTAGTAGCACAGACTCACAGATATACTGCTGGGACCCTCTAGCATAACGGGTATAACCTCATCATTTTATAGATAAGGATAGTGAGGCCGGGTTAAGTGTTTTACAGGTAACACCTTTAAAAGGTTAACTTTAAAATGGTCCTGGTGTTTTAAAAAGATGTTTTCCTTCAAGTTTCTTTTAAATATTCATTCCTTTACAGAATAACAGAATCTCAGGGGAGGAAGGCACCAACCCATGGAGAATCCCCTCTTCAGCATAGCTTTTCATGAAAGCTAGCCAACCATTTTACTCTAAAATCGTTCTAAGCATTGTTCTTCCCTACATCAAGACTAAACCTGCCTGTGCACCATCCACCACTCACAGATATTAGTTCTGCCCACTAGGACCAAGCAAAATCAACCTGATTCCTCTTCTATATAATGATACTTCAATGCTTGAAGCCAGCTATCATCACCTCCTCAGGCTTCTCTTATCTCTACTTATCTATCTTATCTATACTAAACATCACCAGTTCCTTCAGTGCCCTGCTCTAAATATTTCCCAGTTTTATCAATGTCTTTTTTTAAACAGTGGGGCACTCAGAACTGGACACAATTCATACCAGATATAGCCTACCTTTTTTTTAACAAGGTTAGATGTTTTTAAAATCCAATTACAAATGTCAGAGGAGAGATTTTAACCAATTCCTTTATATCTAATTTTACAATCTAACTACCTCTAGCCCTTTAAAGTGTGACCTGAGTTTCTGGCTATAACTGGTTCTCAACCAGCCAAGAAATGTCCATAAAAGGATTAAGGAGAAAGAAATAAAACTGTTTAGGGCTCTTCTCAGGTCATAATCAGCCTGTTCACACATGAGAAGCAGCATGGTGTAGTGGGTATAATGTGGAACTTGGGGTCAAAAAGAGCTGAGTTAAATTTCTGTCTCTGACACTTTCTGGCTATGTGACCATGGGAAAGTCACAACCTCCTTCCATAAAGCAGAAATAATACCAGGTACATCTGGAGCATAATGGCAGATTAGATGACTGACCAGCCTGGGAATCTATACTCCCTCTTAAGTCGTACATGTTGTATCCTTTCAGCACTCACGTCTATTTTCGTATTTCCATGCTATTTCACAGTGCCCTGAATGAAGGAGGTGCTTGCAGAACTGAAATCATGAATTTCAATTTAAATTATGGAAGACAGTAACTAACTTTGACCCAGAGATTCCCTCTAGAAGAAGCACATAGCCCTAAAGTGGTCAGTGATAAAAAAAAAAAAAAAGGTCCCACATACACCAAAATATTTACAGGAGCATTTTTTATAATCTGAGGAGTGGGAACAAAATAAATAGCCACTGATTGGAGGATGGTTAAATACACTTCTGTCCCCTCCAAAGTTTCCAAATGATCTTTTAATTACCAAAATAATGGCCTTTTCTTAATCATCATCCTTCTTGACCTTGTAATATTGATCAGCTGCTTCTCCTACAGATTCTCCCCTCTAGGTTTGGCTTTATTCTCTCTCTCTCTCTCTCTCTCTCTCTCTCTCTCTCTCTCTGTGTCTCCCTCTGTCTTTCTCTCCTTCTCTGTCTCCTTATTTGCCTCCCTCTGTCTCTCTGTCTTTCTCTGTTTTTGTGTCACTGATCTCCACTAGTTTTCCTGTCTCACTACTTCTTCTCAGTCTCTTTTGGTGGATCTTTGTTCAGATCAAAACCAACCCATCCTGGGTATTACCCAAATTTCTGGGTTCTCGTTTCTATATATACTATCTTACTTGGTTACCTGCTCAGCTCTCATTGGTTCAATTATCATCTCCAGAGAAATGCAAGTTAAAACAACTCAGAGGTACTACTTTAAACCCAGAAGAGTGGCTAAGATACAGAAAAAGAAAAAGACAAATGCTGAAGGGGATGTGGGAAATAGGTTCACTAATGCACTTTTGGTGGAGCTGTGAACTAGTCCAGCCATTGTGGAGAGGAATTTGGAACTATGCCCCAAAAGCTATTAAATTATTCAGCAATACCACTACTGGGTCTATACTCCAAAGAGACCCCCCCCCCCCCCAAAAAAAGGAAAAGGACCATATGTATAAAAATATTTATAGTAGCTCTTTTTGTTGTAGCAAAGAAAACTGAAGGGATGCCCATCCATTGGGGAATGCTGAACAGGTTAGGGCAGATAAATGGCACAGTGGGTAGAGAGCCAGGGCTGGAGTCAGGAAGACTCATCTTCCTAAGTTCAAATCTGGTTTCATCCATTTACTAGTTGTGTGACCCTATGTAAGACACTTATTCCTGTTTGCCTCAGTTTCCTCATCTGTCAAATATACTGGAGAAGGAAATGACAAACCACTCTGGTATCTTTGTCAAGAAAACCCCAAAGGGGATCATGAAAGGTCAAACATGACTGAAAAATGACTGAATGACAGACAATTTAAGGTATATGAATGTGATAGCATACTATTGTGCTATAAGAAAGGACGAGGATAGCTTCAGAAAAACTCGGTAAGACTCATGAACTGAAACCAAGTAAAGTAAGCAGAACTAGGAGAATACTGTACATAGTAACAGCAATATTATAAAGATAATCAACTATGAAAGACTTATGAGTAATTCTGATCAATACAATGGGCCACCACAATGCCGAAGGACTCACAATGAAAAATGCTATCTATCTATCTCCAGACAGAGAATTCACTGGAATTCTTCTTTCCACACCTCTCTCCCCAGGAACTTGGCTTACATGGAAAGTTGTTTTGCAGGACTTAATGCCTGCAAAAAGTTTTATATTTCTTGCTTTCTCAATGGGTGAGGGAGTTGTGGGGGGAGGGAAAAAATTTAGAACCAAAAATAAAACTGAGTAATTAAAAAAATAAATATGTCATCACTGAATAGATTTATATATTTAACCCAAACCTATCTCCTGAAGTAGAGAACCACACCACCAACTTGCCTTTTGGAATCTTACTCTATTTCCCATAGGCATCTCAAACTCCAAAATAGAATTCAGTGGCTTTCTCCTCCAAATCTCCCATCTTCCAGACTCCCTTACCAGGAGAGGGTTAAGGGAACAAGCATTTATTAGGCATCTACTATGTGTTGGCAACTGTGCCAAGTGCTTTACAAATAGTAATACACCAGTCAGGCTCGAAGCATCAATGTTGCCCTCACCTTTTCACTTCATTCATCCCATATATCCAAACTGTTGCCCAATCTTGTCATTTCCACCTTCACAACATCCGTTCCATATATCCCCCTTCTCTCCACTCACACAGCCACAAACCCAGGGCAAGCCCTCATTATCTCGAGTCTGAACTGTTTTAAGAGGCTGGCTCATCTTCCTGCCTCAAGTCTCTCTCACTATTCCAACCCATCCTCCAGTCAGCTGCTAACATGACTTTCCTAAAGACTGGTCTAATCACAGCATTCCTGCTACACCTTACACTCCATGACTCCCTATCACCTCCAGGATCAAAAAGAAAAACCCTCCCTCTGGTAATGAAATCCCTTCACAAGCTGACCCTTTCCTACCTTTCCATTTTTCTCATACTTCATTCCCTTTCATGTACTCCTAGACCCTACTCACAGCTCATCAGCCATGACACTGAGCCTCCTCACTCTTATGTACTAGCTGCCTCACCATGGCTAGAAAGCTCTCCACCTTCTACTCCCTGGAGCTACTTCCAGGCTTCCTTTCAGCTCAAATCGCAGCTTCTGTAGGAGGCCATTCCCAAACACCTTGTGTAACTCCACTACTTAACAACCATAGCAGAATCAATCAATCACATAATAAATGCTTGTGGACTGACTGAACTAGAATAGGACGACACTGCAACGAATGACGAATACAGAGAAGCTTGGGAAAATTTATATGAACTGATACAAAGTGAAGTACGAAGAACCAAGAAAACAGCATGCATCATTATTAAAACAATGTAAACTCAAAGAATAACATCAGCAAAACATAAAACATTTTGACATAACTAAATGCTGTGAAATTATAAGGATCAAAGTAAAAAACAGAGGGGCAGAGGTGGGTTGAGATATTTCTCCTTTCTTTTACTCTGTTATAAGAGACGGCTCTCTGGGAGAAGGGAAATTTCTATTGGGAAATGTAAGTCATGTAAAAAAATCAATAAAATTTTTAAAAGAAAGTACAAACTGTTCTTCTTGGCTCTTAAAGCTCTGTATCATCTGACCACACCTTGCCTAAGCAGACAGAGTCACTTTACCTGCAGGTAGAGATGGTAGTGCTTTTAAAAGATGATGGCAAAATCCTTCTACCCAAAACCATTTTCCCTGAGTCCCAGTTGTTAAAAGTAACTAAATGCCTATTTTAGCCCACACAAAGCCTCACAGAGACAAGAAAATGCTGGAAGTCACCAGTGGAAAAGGGATTAGATTTGGAGTCAAAAGACCTGAATTCAAATTCAAGCTCTATACTTACTACTTGGGTGATCTTAAAGCAAGTACCTGAACCTCTCTAGGCCTCAGTTTTCTTATTTTTAAAATGAGGAATTCGAACTAGATGGGCTCTAAGACAACTCTATAATCTTTTCATCGAGTTCATTATGTAGATCCATTTCAATTTCTTAAACTCCTTTCATTACCTATCCTCAAAAACTACTTTTCTATCTTGAATATAATACATAAACATTTGATCTAATACTTGTCCACATGATACATTCTATTTCTTCTGTAAAATGTGTCATGAAGGATAAGAATGGATTTCTGTTGCACTTCTCTACATTCTCCCTAGTTTCTGTTTCATCTCACTTCCCACCTTCCCTCAGACACTTAGAAATGGGCTGCTCACTCAAATATATTAATTTTTTTTAAAATTGCCATTTAAGACAAACTTGCTGGATCCTCAAGAAGACTACTGAGTATTTCTTATGTAGGAAACATCAAACAAAAAGGAAATGATTACTTATATGGTAGAGGAAAATGCATTATTTTATTTGGTTTCACTTGTTTGCAGATAAGCCAAATCCTTACTTACTAATAGAGCTAACTCTGCTTCATGTAAAGGAAGTTTTACTAAAATTACTACCTTGCAGCCATTATCCTTTTTCATTTCATTATAACAATAAATTCAAAAGCAAGAACCAAGATCTTATTCATCCAGACGGTGCATTTGCCTCAGTCATAACGACAGGACTCAAAACAACACAATAAACCGTATTGAAGTCCGATGTATCACAAACAAAGTTCCTCAAGAAGGTGAAGGGAAGCATCATAGTCATCCAGACTGGCTATTCAATGAGCACATAGGATTAGCAGTGGCATCCTGGAGGACATTTGGTATGCCAGCACTTGAGTGATGCTCATTGAAACTGTTTTATTAGGCTGGAAGTACACTGAGGTCTGCTGATATCATGTCACCCAAGCAATTTGAAACCAAAAAATGTCTACAATCAGCCAACATGAATTTATTAAGTGCACACTTTGTGCTAGTCAAGTCAACAAGCATTTATTTATTAAGTGAAGAGTACGTGCCAGGCACTTGTATTAATAAGCTCAAGGGAGGCAAAGAAAGGCAAAAGCCAGCCTCGGCTCCCACGGAGCTCAGTCAAACGGGGAGATAACATATAAACGACTATACAAATCAGATCCCTAGAAGATAAAATAAATATCTAGAAGACGCTTAGAAGATAGAGATAATGTCCTTGGAGGAAAAGCACGGCATTAAGGAGGCTAGAGAAAGACATCGTGTATAAGATGGGATTTTAGATAAAACCGGAAGGAAACCAGGAAGTAGTAGGAAGGAAGGCGAGCACTCCATGCAAGAGGGATGCAGAATCAGGAGATGGTGCCTGGTGCCTCATGGAAAGGAGGTCAGAATCACTGAATTCCTGAGTACAGAGAAGGGAGGAAGGGGCCAGCCAGTGAAGGGCTTTAAAAAGACAAAGAATTGTACCCTTGATGCTACAGGCAGTAGGGAGTCACTGGAATTTACTGAATGGAAAGGATAACATGATCAGACCTGTGCTTTAGGAAAATCACTTTTGTAGCTAAGTGGAAGATGGACTAAAATGAGAAAAGAACTGAGGCAAAAGGGACAAGCAGAAGGCTAGTGCAACTGTCCAGGTTTCAGGCAATGAAACAGTATGTACCAGGATAAAGACAGTGTCAGAGGAAAAAGGGGGACATATGCAAGAGATGTTGAGAAGGAAGAAATAACAGGACTTGGCAACTAACTGGAAATGGGAGAGGAGATGGGGAGACATGGGTTCCCTCAATATTTAGTTAGGAAGAGGTGAAGATTTGAGTGGAAAGACAAAGATGATCCATTTTGGATGTGTTGAGTGTAAGATGTCCATGGGGAAACCCAGTCCAAACGTCCAGTAGCAGAACAGACAGAAGACATTCTTTCAGAATACATTCAAAAGATCTTCACACAAGAGAAATTAATAACAGCTCTCATTTTTATAATGGGTTACCATTTTACAGAGCACTTCCCTCCCAACACTGCTGAAGGTGATTTATTATTTCCTTATTACGGATGAAAACAGATGCTCAATGATGTTAAGAATTTGCCTGCCATCACAAAGCAATTTTGTGCCAGTTCTATAGCTTTCTGGCTCCAAGTGCACTCCTTATCCATTACGATACAGTTCTTTCCCATCTTCCCCCCAAATAACAAACAGCATCAGCACCCAAGAATAATCAGAAAAAGTATTAGACAGAGCTTCCAACTGCATAAGTTATGCCCCAAATGCAAGCAGAATAGCAGAAGGAGAAACAGACTGAGTCAGGAGTCTGCAATTCTAGAATTGGCTCTGTCCCCAAGCAGTTGTGAGGCCTTGGACAATCTCCCTAGGCTTCAGTGTCCTCAATTATAAAGTGAGGGTTAGATTGGATGAGCTCTGAGGTCCCATTCACAATTTAAATTCTATAATGCTATAGTGACGTCAAGCTACTGACCCACAAGATGCTTTCACATATAGTATAAAACATGCTGATTTTTCCAATCACATAACACTAGACAGGGAGACCTCTTTGAAAGACAATACAGTAATGCAGATCCTTTACATTTCCCCACTTATAGAGCTCTAGACTTCCCTGCTTTATCATTTTCAAAGTCATTTCTGGAAATCCTTCCATAGCCCACCCTTAATTAGAAAAGGCCAGACAAGTCTGGTAACTGTGTAATCTACACTAAGGACACAAGAAGGCATTCCTCTAACCACTATGACCTGAGCCTAGGACTCTGTGGAAAAGGAAGCAGGAAGCAAAGAGAACATCACTTTTTTGTTAGTACTGCATGTCCAATGTGAAAACTGAAAGTCTCCTCAGCACTTGGTCTGAGTATGGATGAAGCCAAACGCTTGTCAAATAGGGAACTGATGCCTAAAAACTACTCAGATCTGGCTTAGGTCAAACACATCAACATTCGTGATATCAACATCACTGGTTAATACAAACTTGAGGTGGAATAATGCCATTATACCCATTTTTTTTTCTCTCCTCCACTTTTTCCCTTCTTATTCTCCTTTTCTCTTTGTACAATAACCAATAAGCATTTATAAAGTACCTACTATGTGCCAGGCCTTGTACTAGATAATTTGGATACAAAGTCAAAAGCAAACCGTTCCTGCCCTCAGGTGAAAGTTTATATTCCCACAAGCGAAACAGTACATTCATATTATATATACAAAGTAGATGTGAAACTGGAGAACATGGGGAAAAAGGCCCCTAGCAGATGGTAAGAATCAGGAAAGGGCTGCTGTAAAAGGGGGCACTTGAGCTGAATCCTGAAAGGAAACAAAGATTATAAGAGATGGAGTAAAGAGGGAGTGCATTCTTAGGATGAGCCCAGTCAGTGCACAGGTACAAACTGGGGGGGATGGAGTGTCATGCGTCAGAAAAGCACCAAGAAGATCAATATGGTAACACCACAGAATTCAGAAAGGGAAGCAATGATCAATAAGACTGAAAAAAAAGCAGTTTGGTATATTTAGGGATCACCTTCCCCTCCAAATAGAGTGCTCTCAGACCTGAACTTTCCAGGTCACCCTCCATTTTGCATCAGCAGCTCTGCTTAGTTCTGACTCCATGCAAAATGATGTCCCCATACCAGGTACCTGGCTGCTCATTCCATCCCCACCTCAACTACCCAGCTTCTTTTTATGGGTTGTCTTGCCCCACTAGACTGGAAGTTTCTTGAAGGTAAGGCCTATCTTTTTTTTTTGTATCCCCACTGCTTAGCACAGTACCTAGTACACAGTAGGAGTTTAATAAATGTTTACTGAATTGAAATTGTGCCCATAATTTGTAGCTTTCTTTTATATATATTCTACTTCTCTAAGCCTCTCCTTGTTATTTCTGAATACAGAAATAGTCCTTTTATAAACATTCATGAATTGCATTGAGTTAGGTTAGATCATGCAAGTATAAAAACAAAAATTAAACGAGGACACCCAGAGGGCATGGAGTTGATACAGTTCTGCCAGAGTGTATGTAAATACAATGCAACTGGGGAAGAAAGAACTTGGGAGGTCAGGGAAGGTTCTGGAGGTATCATATGAGCTTCATCTGAGAGACAGAAGTAAAGATATTTGAGGCAGCACCCATTCAAACGCACTTGGACAAGAAGAGTTGAATCTGCAGAACAGCCTTATCGCTCTTCATCTCGCTTCTTGGCCCTTTCAATGATATTCTAAGTCAAACCTATCCAAGCTAAGTTTGAAAGTTGGACACCCTGTAAGTCCATTACTCCCCTGGAGGCTCTGAACTATCACCAGCTATTAGCACAAAATAAATACTTCATATGCCATGAAATTGTCTAGCACTAAAAATGTGCAATAGATGTTTTAAAACTGTTGTTTTTAGACCCTGTGAGACCCTTCCCTCCAGCCTCCAGCATTTTGCTCCACTCTATCTACTCTTACTTTGAGTTCAAAAATCTTGCTGTAGTCTAGCTGTGGCATTTCAGCCAAAAAGCCTGCTTATGCACTCACTTGGTTGTTAGAGGTAAACAAATAGTAATGATAATATTTACCAATCTCACAAATAGTTTTAAGATTAGGCTCTCATTCAGAAACCTTGAAATTGCTTTGAAACAATTTACTTTAAAGGACAACAACTAGTTCATTTGGGGCGGTAATTGTGGCATAATTCAAATGGTTATGGGTTATTCATCTAGTAAATTCAAACTATAAGCAAAAATATATGCTTGGGAAAACATGAGGTGTAATAAAGACCTACAAAAAAGCTGAGTGTGTTAGGAGCTTAGAACTATCAAGCTGAACAAAAATAGTATAAGTGTCTTATTTTATCATCATAATCCCTACTTCAGTTACAAAGATCACAAATATCTGCAGGTTTTTTTATGAGATTAACTACAGTCAAAGACTATCAACAACTCTAAAATGAATTGCAAACTGTTAATCATATGAAAGAGGCTCTGAATCACTAATATTATGAGAAATGCAAATCACAACAGCCCTATAGAGGTTTCACCACCCACCCAAAAATGTGGCAAAGATAATAAAAGATGAAAACAAGCCAATGTTGGAGAGGATTAGAGGAAGGCAGGTAACCCTAAAACATTGTTGGTGGAGCCATTTGTAAATTCAACTAATCTAGAAAGCAATTATGCAAAAAAAAAAAAGTAATTAAAAAGTCCATACCACCTAACCCCACTCATGGAATACATGCCAAGAGAGTAAAAAAAAAAAACCTTTTGTATAATCATAATCATTGCATCAGCCACGTACCAGGCACTGTACAGCACCCACACAGCTTTACAAATATTATGTGATCTTGTCCTCACAAAAACTCTAGGAGGTAAGTGTTAATATCCCCATTTTACAGTTGAGGAAAACAGAGGTTAAGTGACTTGCCCAGGGTCACAGAGCTAGTAAGGATCTGAGGCTGAAACTCATCTCAAGTCTTCCTCATTTCAGGTCTTTACAAAAGGTCTCCTAATTAAAACATTTCTAGCAGCACTCTTGGCAAAAGAAAGAAGAGTTTTCTGTAGTAATTCAGCCTTCAGTCTGGTGTCCTGGTAATGTACTCAACCTGCCTTCTGGAGTTCAGTATCTTATACATTGTCACTTCAAGGTCAGGTGTAGCAAATCATCTCATTAATAAATTATCTGGAGAATAAAGATGAACTCCAATGTAAACAATAATTTGTTTAAAGAATTTCAACTTGACAAGTCTAGATGCAAAATAAGATACTCTTTAGAAAAGCTTATTTTATATGTAATGAGGGAGCTCATTATCTAAGGGATATCTTTGGGAAACACATAAATCAATGTTAATTTATCTGATTCAAGTGGGATTTTCTAAAAGGAAAGGAAAGGAAACCAAAATAGTAACGTTACTATTATCTGGGAATTCAAGAAACAATAAATCAAAATAGCAGATCGTCTTAGGATTACACTTCTCTGGCTTCACATATACATTATCCAGCAATTCCATGGCAGATTTTTCTTTAAAAATTTTTTTCCTTCTATCAGCATTAAATAGTTTGCGCTCTCTAAGTACAATCGTGAATACGGAAGAAGACATTAAATGGAAAAGTAGGGAAGAAGGCACTTAGTGTCACCATCACAAAGGGTAAGATAAACATTCACCAAGGCAGTGAATCTAAATTGGGTCAAGGCTGATCTCTGAGGATTGACCAAAAGTTTGAACACAGTAAGGCTGTCTTAGTAATGACGTTTCAGTTAGAAGATGCCAGTTGAGGCAACAGTATTATCTCTATCAAGTACTAATAGTAAAAAAAAAAAAAAAAAAAAAAAAAAAAGCACCAGCCTTCCAGAGGTACTGCTATCTTCTTTACAAGCAGAAATACCAGGTTTTTAAATAAATTTGCCAAACTCACAGAAGAACTCATTCATGAATCTAAATATCACAATTTGTTACCATCACAAATCACCACTTGGGGAAAAAAATTACAATAGTTAATGAAGAATTAGGCAATACAAAAACATAACTGATGGCTCCCTTTCCATTTCCAGTCTCCTTTCCTGTTATTCACCTTTATATACTCATTATTCCAGTCCAATTGGCCAGCTAGCTGTTCCCCATAAACAGCATCCCCACATTCAGTAAGGAAGTACATACTTCCTTCACAGCTTTGACTCTTAGAATGCCTAGCCCTGTTTCCAGGCCCAGTTTAGGTGCAACCATGTACCCAGAAAGAATTCCTCCAGTTGGCAGTGTTCTCTCTCTCTCTCTCTTGAAATCACTTGATATTCCTTTATATTTACTTATTGATCAGCACAACAGCATTCTGTAGACCTTCAGTTTGGTAGTCAGTCTAATACAGGGATGGGGAACCTGTGGCCTCAAGGCCACATGTGGCCCTCTAGGTCCTCAAGTGCAGCCCTTTGAATTCAAACTTCATAAAACAAATCCCCTTACTAAAAGGTGATAAATATTAAATATAATTTAAATATGAATATGTATTAAATATAAAAATTAAAGGGGAATAAATTTAAAAAGGGAACAAAATAGCAGGCGGATTTGTTCTGTGAAATTTGGATTCAGTCCAAGGGTCACCCTTGAGGACCTAGAGGGCCACACATGGCCTTGTGGCCTCAAGGTCACAGATTCCTCACCTCTTGTCTAACACCTCTTCTCTCTCACACTTTCCTTCAGAGCCTCCCAAACATTAAGCTAGCTCTGGCAATGAGTGCATCAACCTCATTATCAATGTGTACATCCCTAGAAAGTATACTACCAAGAACACAGTGATGTCATTTTGGTCCTCTTTGAGGATGAAGGACAACGACCAACCAACCAGTTATTAGTCCAAGGGTTGTAACCCCTAGTAGAAGACAAGCAACCGTAGTGCCTACTACATAGTAAGCACTTACTTTGTGTTCCTTGAAAGGCGCTTTTGAAATTCTTTACTCACCTAGTAGTTGACTCAATATACACTAAAATATTAGTACTCGTCAACTACCATACATGTCATGTATAAAGAAGGGTCATATTGATGTGGGGCTACAAATCTAAGCTCTTAACCACATCAAAACTCACAGGAACCTAGAGAAAAATCACAGAAAGTCAGTTTTATTCATTCAGCAGAGCAGAAGGTGTTATGGGGTAAAGAAATAAACCATGGTGCTCTTCACAAATGGTCACTGAAAAATTCAGCAATCTGAAGAAATTCCAGATTCACGGATCACACACACACACACACACACACACACACACACACCCCTACCAATACAAAACACTGTACTTCAGATGGTAAAGAAAACCAGCAAGTCTAAGTCAGACAATCACAATGGGAATTCTAGAGGGCAGCAGCAACCAAAACAGTGTCGTGTGCAAGATACTTCAAGGTGCTGCAACCCAAGGATGCTTCAAAACAAGAAGAAAAAGGTGACCTCACCAGCTGGCCCTGCTTCCCGGAAGTTTTGCTCCCTAATAGTCTGGTGCCCCTAGGGCCCTGTAGTTCTATGAGCTCTGAAGTCAGGAAGTCTGCACAGGGTCCAGGAAGTTCCAGACCTGGTGAGCCAAGAAGGGGACTGGGGTTAAGACAATAGGACAGGAAAATCCACTCGGGCTAAGGCTCTAACCAGGGATTCTGGGCTTGATACCCAGTGGGTGGTGGAGGACAGAGGGTGAGAAAGCACCCCATCTTCTTGAGAACCCAATCAAGGCAAAAAATCTTGAGGATTTTATGTGTACTTGTGACATATATACAGTCAAGTGCATAGAGTACTCCACTTGTTATACTCTGTAGTCACTTATAGGATGTAATTTCTGAAACCAGCAATTCACTCTTGCTACCAAGGTGGTCCAATAATAGAGTCAAAATTAAATCTTATAAACTAATAGAAGGGAAACTGAAAGGAACAGAATAGTATTTTAAATAGAAGTACAAAAGAGAATTTTGGCTAAGTTTACTCAGAAATTATCTAATCCAATGCTCTCATTTTAGAGATGAAGAACTTGTATGGATTGTATGGATTTACATTTATGACATGACAATCAGAAAAGTACCATTTTCCTTCATAATCAGGATTAATTCAAGATAATATTCAAATTATGCATTCCTTGAATATTAACTAAAAGATAATCCAGAATATCCTTTGGGAAAAGGGGCCCGGAAGCCTTCATGGCATGACAAATTTGCTTACAGTTTATTCACATGTGACTAATGAGATTATATTCTAAAATGTCATAATTCTTAATCTCATCTTGGACAATTCCATACACTACTATGAATCCTGATACTCTGAAATATTAAAATCAGTACATCATAAATATATAATGGCTCACTTGTTCCCTGAGGAAAAAAATTGAATTATTACTTCTAAATGTCATTAAGAATTGCTATACTAATAAAACTTGACAGTGTGAAAACGAGAAACTTTTATACATTTCCTGTTTTAAAGAAGTATTTGTGAAGCAAGTATACATTTAGAAAGTAACTACAGAATAAGAATTTCCAAACACGCTGAAAAGTATAGACACAAGTATGTTGAAAAGAAAAGTATGCCACCTAAAAAAATAACCTCTAAAAATCTGCAGGCTAGTTTTTAAAAAATAAAATCATTGTTTTTCAAAGCTCTACCATCATTCCAGTTTTTTAGCTACTAAACTGATATTCTGACATAGCAAACCACCCAAGCAAAACTTTACTGAGGTAGTAAATATGTCTGCAGTCCTATTTCCCCTTTTAGATTTTTGCTGACTACAAAAGACATTACCATTCAAAATTTTAAATGAGATGACTCATATGTGCACACAATTGCTATCATCTTCTAAAGCAACTGGAGACACTATTTGAGAAAAATGTAGCAATTCAAATGTATATAGCACTTTTGAGTTTTACAAAATGCTTTCCCCATAGCAGTTCTGGGAGGATTGTGGGTTATACAATAATTATTTATTATCTTCATTTTACAGTCACCTATCCATGGTCACAGGTGCATAGATTGCTAGTTGTCAGAACTGATATTCAAACCTAGATGTTCCAAAGTACAAGTTTAGCTCACTGTCTGAACTCTCCTCTCAGACAGAACTCTTTAACACTTTTACTGCACAGTTAAAAGTCACAGTGATATGGTACAGATAAGAGCTAATATCTATATACCGCTTACTATCTGTCAGGCACTATGGTAAGCACTTTACCATTGTTTTCTCACTGGATCCTCTAAACAACCCTGGGAGGTAGCTCATCTCCATTTCACAGAAGAGGAAATTGAGGCAGATAACCATTAGATAGCTTTTCCAAGGTCCCACAGCTATTTAGTGCCTGGCGATGGATTTGAAATCAGGTCTACCTCCCTCTAGGCCCAGCACTCTAAGCAGCCCAATAAAAGGATACACAATAGCTTTTATAATTTTAGGATCATATTACTGAAACCACCTCTAACCACTCTCATGGAAATGGTTAAAACACACATCAATATCTATTTACATTATTATAAAGTATTTGAACTGGAAATATGAGTATTCCTATTTTTTAAATTAAATCTATAGGAGGATACTTTTCTCAAACTAATGTTCTGTTAAAATTGATTAAAAGGTTTAATCCATGTGCACTGAAACAACACGGCACGTAATTATCGTTAAGAGAAAAAAATTCAGCCAAGGCTCTTAGCTTAATAATTTATTTCTGCTCCAGAAAACCGTCAGACTTGACTTTCCCTGGTCCACACTCTCAAACTTTCCCCTTTCCCCCCAATGAGGAGTTTTGTGCCAGATGTATAGCGATTATGGCTGAATCCACAGGAAAAGAGAGAACCTCAATAAAGCGCTCACTCAGCACTCCTCCCCATCAGCCTCAACACTCCTGGAAGGACTACACAAGCTCATCTTGTTTCTAGGACCCATTCAGGATCCCCTCTCTACAAGACACTCCAACCCTTGCATCCCCCTCATACTGCCACAAAAGACAGCAGGTATAGATTCTGCTCACTCACGTGAGGAAAGGAACAGGGAGGAAACTGCTGTCTTCTGTCTGTGCTGACTCCCTGAAAAACCCCTGTGTATTCAACATAGGTTGAGGAGGTGATATGGTCAGACCTGCATCTGAAAATCACTTCGGCAGCTGGGTAGAGAAAAGACTCAACAAAGAGAGATTAGTGAGAGGCAGACCCACCAGCAGGCTACTAGGGCAGGTAGCAGCATTACAGAAGTAAAATCCACAGACCCCAGTCACAGATTGGATATGGGGGGAGGGAATGAATTGAGGGTAGGAATTGAGGATGTGAGGCATCAAGGATGACACCTCACAGGCAAGAGGGAAGTTAAGAAGCCAGGTAATCAGCAGAGAGATTACAAAGTAATCTTAGAATCACACCACCTAGGAAAATGAACCCTTGCCTGATGAATTAGAATTCTATGAAATCCCAAGAGAAAACGGAATAAGAAACTCCCTAATACTTCAAAGGAGAAATGAAAAACATAAAAGAAATTAAGAATAAATCTATCAGAAATTATGGCTTGATGAAATAATTTTTTAAAATTTGGCATACTGAATCTACCACAGAGAGTTCCTAGAAAGAGAGATCAATAAATCTGGAATAAAAAAAAAAATACTGAAGTGGAAGAAAATTTAGTAAAAGAGAAAACAAAAGGAAACAATGTCAAAAGAATAAAAAATTTCTGTATAAGAAAGTCACTGACCTTGAAGACAGGATGCACGAAAACAAATCTAAGAATTAAAGATCTCTCAAGAGATCATAATCAAACAAAAAGTCTAAATGCTATAATGCAAGAAATAACACAAGAACACTCTCCAGAACCTCTGGATCCAGAAAGTAAAGCACTAATCAAAAGGATCTAGAGATCATCTCCAGAGGAAAAAACAGGCACTGCACTTTGAACTCCAAATTCTAGTGACGAACAACCAATTTTATAAGCAGCCAGAAAAAAGACTTCAAATGTAAAAAAAGGAAATAGCACTACACAAAATTATTTCACATTTACTAAAAAACACAGAAAGGAATGGAATAGTATATTATAAAAAGCAAAGAAATTTAAACTACAAGTTTAACAGACCTTGCTTAGCCAAAATTCTGATCAATGAAAAAGATCCCATTTGACAAAAGAGAAGCAAGTATTAGGAGCATTCCTACAGAGGTGAAAAAAAGACAAGCATAATATTTACCATGCAAACACTCCAAACTCCAGAAATACAAGGTATAGTTACTAAGGAAAGATAAGTAATAAAATACATTACCTCATGTTCGGAGGCTATTTGTATGAGAGAAACAGTCAGATAGACATATAGTCACTGACCTTCAGGGTGAAAACAAAAGAGGGATCTAGAGAAAATAGGTTTTTTAAAAGCACACAAGGGATAAAGATGAAAAGAGAATTTAAAGAAATAGGAGAAAAAAGTGAAGTTTTGTAAAAAGCATAATCAAAGCAACCATGAACAAAATCCTACAATCTCGCTACAAGTGAATCAAGATATTTCATGGGACAAAATTAGTGTGGGAGAGGTTATGAATGAGAAAAAAAAAAGACATAAGGGACAGAGGGAAATGAGTAACGAACCCATATTAAATTTATTCTTGCAAACTATAGTTTTACAGGGCTGCCCATGGTGGCACACGTGGTATCAGAGGCAAGACCTGAAACCCAGTGTCCCTGGGTCCAAAGCCAGTCTTCTATCCATTATACCAAGTTGCCTAGTACCTAGATTACCATGTAGTTGAGTCTGATTCAGCAGCTTTTTAAAAAGCTGACTAGGATAACTGAAGGGGAGAGGAAGGTTCTTTTAACAAAGTAGCAGAGAACCAAATGCCATAGAGGGCCAAACAAAAAATGCTAAAAGTAGGAAGGGATCTCATCCAATAACTTCAATCCAAATGCCAAAACCTACAGACAGAGGGGTAAAAAGACTTCCATAATGTCACAAAACTAGTAAGTATCAGAGTTAGGACTCTCAGAAGCTGTATCCAAGTTCACACATTCTCTCTTGAAACATTTTTCTGGGTTCTACCTAGATTATACGAGCAGTTTCTAAATTCCCCAAACTCTTGAGATTTTATTTCTGCCAAATCTGAGTTGCAAGTGTTATTAAATCTTTCCACAAACCAGTGTTTTTTTAAAACAACTAACCTATTAACACTGAATCCTTTAAAAATGTTACTGACAAGGTTAATTTTACACAACAACATATTAACTTTAACCAAAGCTCTCAAATTGGGAAACAAATTGATAAGAAAAAAAAAAAGAAAATATTCACAGAAACAGCAGCAAACATTTTCGTGTGCTCTAAGGTTTACAAAACACTTTATACATATGATCTCAATTTGAACTTCATAACTTTCAGTATTATTATACTTTCAATTCTTTCAGAATTAATCCCAATTTACAGATAAGGAAACAGAGGCAGAAAGGTTAAATAGTTGTCCAAGGTCATAGAGCTAAACTGTGTTAGATGCTGTAGAATCGAAAAGCATCTAGACTCTTGGGGGAAAGAATGCGGAGGAGTACATAGTGGATGGAATGCTTATCAAATAATACTGAGAATACTGACCAGTCAATAAAGCAAGCATTTATTAAGCACCTACTATGTGCCAAACGCTATGACAGGTACTGAGGGTACAAACACAAAAGTGGGAGTCCCTGCCCTCAAAGGGAAAATGAAACCCATAAAATAAGTCAATACAAAACATATAAAAAGCAGGATACAATACCAAGTAAGAGGAAGATTCAGGAACGGCCCTGGAAGGATGTGAGCTAAGACTCGAAGGGGGGTGGGGGCTCTAAGACCCGGAGATGATGCCTATAAAAAAGTCAAAAGATGGTCGTCCCTCTTTCCCCCATCCTCTTTTACCAACATCACTAACTAAGCCAAAGGCCAAAGCCATCCACTGCATCCCAAGCCATCGCCTGCTATCGTGATATATGTCTTGTCACTGGACTCTAGAGGACAGTTAGGCTGATGATTTTGTGCAGCTCTGCCCCACTTCAATCCAATCAAGACCTCACCCCATGATATCATTGGTCCTCTTCTGGAATGAAGGACAAACAACAATAACTAAGCCAGTTTGACTGGATAGAAGACTGTGGGAGAGGGAGGACCAGGCAATGAGTGTGGAAATAATAGCATTCAAAGTCTCACAGTCTGGCTCCAGCCTAACAGGAATCTATGTTCACCCTAGGGGCAAAAGGGATCCACTGAAACTTCTTGAGCACAGGACTTCTGGACAGTGCGACAGGAATATCAATTTAGCAGCTGTGTGCAGGACAGTTTGGAGAGAAAAAGACTGGATACAAAGGTACTAACAAGGAAATTACTGCAATAGTCCAGGCTAATGAGATAGTGAACTAGGGGAGTTGTAGAGTGAGTGGGTACGAAGACATACAATTGAGAAAAATGTTGAGAAAAAAAGTCCTGAACCAATAGGACTTCATAACCAACTGGATACAGGGGACAAAGGGGAGAGGGTGAAGAGTCAAGTAGAGCAGTAGCTCATAGGATGGTAGCATCCTTGACAGAAATAGGGAAATAAGGAAGAATAAATCTACAGAGGAGAAAAATGAGTTGTGATGTTTGGCAGGCAGCTGGATCTAGAGTTCACAAGTGATGAAGGATAAGCATGCAAATTTATGAGCATCTGCGACAAAATGATAGTTGAAATCCTAGGAACTGATGATCAACAAGAGAAAAGAGTATAGAGAGAGAAAAGTCAGTCAATAAGCATTTTTTGAGTGCCTGCTGCACCAGGAGCTGGGCTGAAGATCTAAAGAAAGGTAGAGAACAATTCCTGGTCTTAAGGAGTTGGCCAATACTTTCTCATGTATATGGCATGGATGATAATCCTGAAAAGGACTGATCAGACAGGTAGAAAAAAAAACCCAGGCAAGAACAAGGTCACAAAATTCCGGAGAGGAGAGAGCATCCAGGAGTAGAATGGTAGGCAATAGTGTGAAATGCTTCAAGAGTTATCAAGAAGGATGAGAACTCAGAAAAGGCCACTGGATTTAACAGCTAAAAGATCAATGGTGACATCTTGGAAAATCAACATGCACTTATTGGAAACAAATAGTGGGTATGAAAGCCAGACAGCAAGGAGTTGAGGTATAAATTTATGAAGAAACTAGAGGTGATAAGTATAAACAGCTTTTCTTCCCCAGAAGTTTAGCTGTGAAAGGAAGAACGGTTACAGTACGACAACTTGAGAGGATGATAAGATACACAGGGTTTTTTAAGGCTGGGGGAGAAAGGGATATGTTTGTATGCTGAAAAGAAGGAATCAGTAACTAAAAGGAGGTTGCAAATTAGAGTTAAAGAAGGATTGATTGAAGGAGTAAGTTTTCAAAGGTGAGGAAACCAAGGAAACAAGGAGATGGGCTTAAAGAACTCCCACATCCTCTGAGGCCAGAACCCAGAAGAAGACAACAATAAAAAAAATGAGTTGATTAGATTTATGGAACTCAAAGGAAGAGGGGCTCTAAAGGAACTCTAATCAAGAATGATCCTGATTGATGCAATTTGGACTTTCTAATTAAATTTTAAAATAGCCCATCGGAGCAATACTATCTTTGCATTTAAAATTCTTGCTTCATAGATGAAAATCTCAATATAGATAAAAACTGAACTAAAGCCAATGATATTAGTCGCAAAGAAGTAGAGGCTAGCTCCACGATCGGATGAGTTTCCTAATAAAGCTGCCCAAAACTGAAAAGCCAGTTTTCTTTTAAGTAGTGAACTTCCTGTCACCAGAAGTGTTCAATCACAGCCTGGATGACTATCAGTCAGGAATGTTGTAGGGATTCCTGCACTGGCAGGAAGTTGGACCAGATGACCTGAAAAACCTTTTTCAAAACTAAAGTTCTAAGACTATATGAAAGTATTATTTTTAAAATTGGTTAAATTCACAACAATCACTAGTTTTATTAGTTTTCATCCGATTTTTAAAAAAATCTACAATAGGTACATTTAGAATTGATAACCATAAATTATCTAATATCAAGAAGGTTCTCAACTCAGAACTATCCCAGTAACATTAATCTTTTCTCTTAAAGAGGTTCAGAGATTTAAAAAATCGATCATTGGTCATTTATACCCCAAGATAACCCCAAACAAAAGAGTAAACACCTCATTTGCCCCTAATTCTCCTCCCTTTTTACTAATCAAGTCAATGAGTATTTTCATGTGCCAGGCACAGTGGTAAGCCCTAGATATGCAAAGAAAGGCGAAAACAGTCCCTGTTTTCAAGGAGCTCACAATTTAATGGGAGAGAAAACATGTAAACAACCCATGCTCAAGTAAGATAAATGTGGCATAAATTGGAGATAATCTCAAAGGGAAGGCACTAAGAGAAAGAAAGCCTTCCAATTACTTCTACCAGAAGGAATTCATTAGTCTTTCTCTCACTGATCTTTGCAACCCATTTCTCAGAAGTCACAATATCATGTTTTCTCACGACTTACTTTTGCAGAAATGCGAAAGTTAGAACAACATTGTCATCCCTGGACTCAATTCCGATTCAGAGAAATAACGACCACGAAAAGAAATCTACATTGTCACAGAGCTAGAGATAGAATGTTACCAAAAGAATCTGGTATGCCATTTATTCAAAGACAACTATGATACAAAAATAAAAATATCCATCCAGGCCGGTGATTGGCTCACAGAGAGGTCAAATCTGTACAGAACCCTCAGAGTAACCTTATGCCACGCTGTATATGGCACAAAAAAAGTAGGAAATGTTAACATTCTAGTTTATAAATTAATCCAAAGAGTATTTTTTAATGTCTATAGAAACTAGAACATTAAATCATGGTTTCTTTCAAAGGAAGGAAGAATTTTAGGGGTAAATCTGAGCATACACATCTAGACTGGCTTTTGAAGTCAAACTGTGGGTATCGGGTCCGGGTGTCAAAGCAGGTATTTCTGTGTTTGTGATGCAGCACCGACCTGGAAGGTGCTATTAACCTTACATAAGGAAAAGCCAAGGTATATGCTTTCACCAGCAACACCCCACCGCCCCCCCAAAAGAGGTAAGGCAGCCTCGGCTGGCCGGGGGAACTGCGGGGAAATCCCTCCAGTCCGCTCGGCCCCGGGGGAAAGGAGGGTCCGAGTGCCCCGTGGGCAGCGGGGGGCACCGGGAGGGAGGCCGCCCATTGTGGTGGGGGGCCCGCGGGACCCGCCCGGCCGGGCCTCGCCCCCCGCCCCCCGGCTCCGGCCCGGCCCGGCCTCCCCCCGCCCTCCCGGTCCCGGGCCCCAGGCCGGGCGCAGGCGGCGCCGCTGGGCCGAGGCCGCGCCCGGGGGCAGCCGCGGCCGACACTCACCGCGAGCGCGGGCGGGCGGGCGGCCGAGGCTCGGGCTCCGCGGGCCGGGCCGGGCAGGAGCCGCTCAGGCGCCGCCGCCGATGCCGCCGATGCCGCCGCCTGCTCCGCGGCCACCACCCCGCCTCCAGCCGCCGCCGCCTCGGGCTCCTCGGGCCCGGCTCCCGCTGCCTGCGGCCGCCGCCTCCGCCTCGGCGCTGCCCGCGCGGCGCCTCGTCTCCATCAAGGCCGAGCTCGGCCCGGCGGACAGTCCCCGAGGCTCACGGCTGGCAGCCGTCTCCTGCAGCGGCCGGTGGCCATCTTTAATCCTCCTCCTCCTCCTCCTCCTCCTCCTCCCGCAGGCTGGCTCGGGATCCTCCTCCTCCTGCTGCTGCGGCGGCTCCTCCGGCCCGGCTCCTCCCGCAGCCCGCCCGCCCCTCCTCCACGCCGCCCCTTCTCCCCTCCTCCGGCTCCTCCCGCTCCTCCTGCTCCGGCTCGGGCTCCGGCTCCTCCCGAGCCGCGGGCACGGGCTCCAGCGGGCAGCCCCGCGCCCTCCTCCCCGCTCTCCTCCCCCTCCCGCCGGGACCCCCACCCCGGGCCCAGCCCTCGGTCCGAGCGTGCGAGGGTCCGGCGCCCAGCCCGGGATGGACCACCCTGCCCCCTTCCCCTTCCCCTTCTCCTTCTCCCCGTCCCTATCCTCACCTCCTTCCACCATCCCCTTGCCCAGCTATGTCTCATCCCCTTCCCTATGTCCCTATGTCTAATCCCCTTCCCCAACCCCATCTCATCCTCATCCTCATCTTCATTTCCATCCCCATCTCCTTCCCTGTTCCCCATTCCCATTCCTGTCCCCTTCCCCAACCCCTTCTCATCCTCATCTCCATTTCCATCCCCATCTCCTTCCCTATTCCCCTATCCCCATTCCTGTCCCCTTCCCCAACCTCATCCTCATCCTCATCTCCATTTCCATCCCCATCCTCATCTCCATTTCCATCCCCATCCTCATCTCCATTTCCCTCCCCATCTCCTTCCCTATCCTCCATCCCCTTTCCTTTCCCTTTTCTCCATTCCTGTCCCCTTCCCCAACGCCATCCCCATCTCGATCTCGGTCTCCACCCCCATCTCCCTTGCAAATCCCTATTCCTGTCCCCTTCCCCATCCCTGTCTCCATCTTCATTTTCTTCCCTATCTCTCATCCCCATTTTTGTCCCCTTCCTAACCCCATCCTTATTCCCATCTCCTTCCCTAGGCCCCCATTCGTATCCCCTGATTGACATTTCTTTGTCTATACTCCCAACCTCTCCTACCACTGGTCTAATATCCAGCCACCAAAGAGGACGCAAACCAAGGTTGGGAAGAGGCCCCAGCCTTCTATTCTTATTGACCAACCCCTACACCCAGCCGCTGGTTATTGTCGGGAATTGAGGAAAGAGTTTGCAGGAAGCACAAAATTGAGGCATTCCACTCAGACAAGGGTAGGAAGGAGCTGCCTACAATGATTGACCGTCATCTTGATTTCCACGGAGGCTGCTACATGATTTTCAATTAAAGACTTTGTCCAGAATCTCCCTTTTCCCCTCTGTGTCTTATACGGATAAAGAGGACATCTTTTTCATTGCTTTATAAGGCCTTATTTATGATGCCTTTTAACATATGTGGAGGAAGCCCAAGATAAATTCAGAGTTGTTGGACCACTTAAGAGAGATAGACTACTCATTGTTCAGAAGCTAGTTTACCATAGGAAACATTTAGGACTTTACCAATTTTGTACATGCAGTTCTGTCAAGGTTCACAAGTAGGGGAGACATCTGGGTTGACTACTTTAACTGGTTTCTTGGTGGGATAAGGAACGTTGGGTAAAAGGACTGTAATTATCATGAATGGGAACTCCCAGTAATTCAAATCACCTGCTCTGTACTTCATAATCTTAAAATTGTCATTTTACAGGAATTAAAAAAAACACATTTTTCCATACACAGAAAAAGAGAAACTTCTGCTTTTGCTCTTCCGAAAATTAGGCAAGTGAAAATTGCCTTTTCCTTCCTTTAGCCACTTTGCCTTAGTTGGATTGAAACGATTTGTGATGATTTACTTTCTTGTGTTGCTGGGTAACTGCAAGGTTCAGTATTGCTGACACAGACTATGCCTGTGAACACTTTGGGGATTATAGTGCCTGCTGCTGTGGGGAAGTGACTACCAAGGGAAAAAAATACCCCTTGCCTCCTCAGGGAATAAAAAAGGCTGAGATGGAAGGTGTCTGGTTACCTTCAAAGAGATGGTATGTGAAAAGCAATATACTAAGACAAAGTCAACATTCTCCCACAAAAATAATGGCTTTTAAATTAGAAGTTCAAATTTGAGGCTTTCAAAAGGCTTCTGTTGGATATATACTCAGAAAACATCTTGCATGTATTCTATAAAATCAGACAGTCCGTCTGTCAACATGCATTCATTAAATGCTTACTGTGACCCAGGTCCTGTTCCAAGTATTGGGGATAGAAAGGCAAAAGGAACCTCTACCCTCAAGGAGGATATATTCTAATGAGTAAGAAAACATCTAAATAACTAGGTACATACATGATATATACTGAGAGGACAGGAGAAGACTGGTCTGGGTGGTGGGAGAGAGGACTGGAGGAAGATGGGGAAAGAAGGTGGAGTTTGAACTGAGTCTTGAAAGACAACATGGAAAACAATAAATGGAAGTAAGATGGCAGACTGTTGTAGGCAAGATGAACGCTCAAAGGCATGGAGAATAAAGGTGGAGTGTCACCTTTGAGTAACTGCATGTAGGCTACTGGAACTGAATTAAAGATTTTGTGGAAGGGAGTAAAGTATGTGAAGACTGAAAAGGTAGGAAGGGACCACCTTACAAGGAGCTTTAAATGCCAAACAGAAAAGTTTTTATTTAATTTTTATTTTACTCAAAAATGTTTAACATTTTTTGAGTTCCATATTCTCTCCTTCCCTCCATGAGAAGGCAAATAATTTTATGTAGATTATATATGTGAAGTCATGCAAAGCATTTCCATGTTAGCCATGCTGCAAAAGAAAAAGCAGACGGAAAACAAGCAATCGAAGAATAATAAACTAAAAAATGTGTATGCTTCAATCTGATTCAAGCACCATCATAGGTCTTTCTCTGGAGGTAAATAGCATTTTTCATCAGAAGTCCTTCAGGATTGTCTTAGAGCATTGTATTGCTGAGAATAGCTAAGCCACTCATAGATAAATCATCCTACAACATGACTATTAGTTTGTACGATGTTCTCCTGGTTCTGCTCTTTTTTCTTTGCATCAGTTCATGCAAGACTTTCCAGGTTCTTCTGAAAGCATCTTGCTCATCATTTCTTATGGCACAGTAATATTTCAGCACAGTTATATGCCATAATTTGTTCAGCCTTTCCCCATTTCATGGGCATCCTCTCAGTTTCCAATTCTTTGCCGCCACAAAAAGAGCTACTATAAATATTTTTCTACACTTAGGTCTTTCCCCCTTTTCTTTGAGCTCTTTGAGGTACAGCTCTAGGAATGACATTGCTGGTCAAAGAGTATGCATGGCTAATCAAAATTATCCATTTTATAGCTAATGATGCTTTCTACCTTTTGTTTGGTTATAAATTCTTCCCTTATCCTTGACAGGTAGACTCCCATGTATTTTATATTGCAAAGAAATTTATTTTTGATCCTGGAAATAATAGGTCACCAATAGAGATCAATGAGTAGGGAGTTATGTGATCACACCTGGTGCTTTAGAAAAAATTACCTTTTAGATGAGGAGAGAAGCAAGGACAGGGAGAGAAGTTAAAGAGCTATTATAATAGTCCAAGTTAAAGATGATGAGAGCCTAGACTAGTCAAGTCTAGTCAATTTTTTAACTACCTATTTCATACCAAGCATTGTGCTAAGTACTAAGGATACAAAGAAAGGCAAAAACATTCCCTGTTCTCAAGTAATTCAAAGTCTAATTAATGGAGGAGACAACAGGCAAACAATTAAGTACAAATAAGGATAGACTGCAGGGCATCTCTGAGGAAAGGCATCTTGCAGATGGGGGATTTTAGGTGGGACTTGAAAGAAGCCAGGGAAACCTGAAGAGAGAAAGAATTTTAGGCCATGAAAATACAACATGCCAGGAGATGGAGTGCCAGGTATGAGGGATGGCAAGAAGGTCAAGGTCACTGAATTTTAAGATATATGGAGGGAAATAAGGTAAAAGAAGACTGAAAAAAAAAGGAAGGGACCAGGTAATGGAGGAATTTAAAAGCGAAACTTGATTTTGTATTTGATCCTGAAGGCAAACAGGGAGATAATGAGAAGACCAAGTGAGATCGTAGGGGAGAAGAAAAGAAGAGCCCAGGGCAGGGGTGGTAAACCTGTAGCCTCAAGGCCACATGTGACCTTCTAGGTCTTTGGATACAGCCTTTTGACTGAGTCTAAGTTTTACAGAACAAATCCTTTTATTAAGGCAATTTGTTCTGTGAAGTTTGGATTCAGTCAAAGGGTTGCACTTGAGGACTTAAAGAGACACATGTGACCTTGAGACTGCAGGTTCCCCACTCCTGGAGGGGAAGATCCAGCAGAGGAGACTGGGAAGAAGTGATCGGACAAATAGGAGAACCAGGAGAGAGAAATGTCATTAAAAATCTGGACAGAATTGAGTATCGAGAAGGTGATTGACAGTGTCAAAGTCTGCAGAGAGATTAAGAGGAAAGAAGATTGAGAAAAGGCCTTTGGATTTGGCAAGTAAGAGATCACTGGTAACTTTGGAGAGAGTAGCTTCAGTCAATGATAAGGTCAAAAACCAGACTGCATAGGGTTAAAAAGAGAGAAAAAGGAAAGAAAGTAGAGGGATCAACTGTACACTGACTTCTAAAGGAATTTATCTAAGAAAAGATAGAGAGCTATGGGAAAATAACTAGTGGGGATGGATCAAGTGAGGGATTTTTGAGAATGGAAAGAGATATGGTTATGTTTGAAGGCAATAGGGAAGTAATCAGTATATAAGAGAAGACTAAAGGGTAGTGAGAGTGGGGATAAAAGAGGGAACAATATTCTGGACAAGGCAGGTCAGAATGGGATCATATACATGTAAACAGATTTGCATTGGAAAGGTGAAGGGTCACTTCATGTGACTTGCCCTGAAGGAACAGATTTAAAGGAAGATGTCTGGGGTTGTGTGAAATGAGAAGGAAAGGATATGAAGGAGCTCTCAATGAATGGTCTCAAAGTTTTCATTGAAAATTATTTATACTACACTTGTAGCTGTGCAAATGGAGAGAAATAAACGTATCCAGATATGGTAGAAATGACAAGATTTGACAGTGGATTGGATCTGTAGCATGTATGCAAATGAGGTTTGAGACTGGATGAATAAGAGAACAGGGCTGCACTTGATAGTACTAGGGAAGTTTAGACAAGAGTTCTATTTTGGACAAGATTTCCATGAAGCAGTTGATGATGTGACTATATTTGGGCTAAACAGGTAGGAAAGGGGATCATCTCACTCTCAGTGATCATTGAAATCACAGGAGATGATGAGATCACCAAGTACAAAATTGTAAATTGATTTTAATTTTATTTTCAAGATTTAATCAAGGGTATGTTTAATACCCTTCCACCTCATGTGAAACTAAACTCATTACCCTTATAACTTCACCCTTCACCTACATTTCTGTCCCAGAAAAACTTGCCTAAAGGTCACCTCCACCCTTTATTCAGGTAGCCTTGGTCATTTGAGTCTCAGTTCTATTATTGTAATTTGTATGTCCACCCTGGTATTGTCCACCTTGTAACCTCATGACATATACAGGGAGGACTAGCAGCTTTGGTGTGAAGGCTTACCTAGCCCTTTTCAGGGCTGTTCATCTACCTTATATGTCCACCTGTCACCCAAGTCTCACCTGTGGCTCCAAGAAGCTGTAGCATGTGCAGGGGCCACACCCCAGTAAGTTGCTAAAACAGGTTAAACCAGACTGAGGGTAACTGACAGACCTCCAACCTATTGGTGAGTTAGGGGGATATCTACCTCAAGTATGTGAAGACTTTCACCAATGAGAATAGGCATATGACAACCATTTGTTCCAACAGCTATGAACACATATGAAACAGGCACTGTGGAGCACTTCAAGCTTGGTCAGACATCAAAGATGTCAAGGTCATCTATTACATCCTGGGCCATAACTAGTCATCTTGAATTTTGTCCTGCCACTGGACTTGGATGATTCAGGAACAGAGAGTGACTGACAAATGTGCAACTCTGCTTCACTTACATACAATTCAAGTGGAAGTCAAGACATCACAGTGATGTCATTGGTCCTCTTGGGAAAAAACCCAACGACCAACAACAACCTCACTCACCACCCATTTAACTCAAATGCAAGTTCCTTTGTAACCTCACCTACCACCCACTCCTGATCTATATCTTGCCACTGGACCCAGATGGCTCCGGAGGAGAGAGTGAGGCTGGTGACTCTGCACAGCCCTGCCTCACTTACATCTAATTCACGAACACCACCCACTCAACCCAAATT
The DNA here is from genome assembly GCF_028372415.1 of Notamacropus eugenii. Classification (NCBI taxonomy): domain Eukaryota; kingdom Metazoa; phylum Chordata; class Mammalia; order Diprotodontia; family Macropodidae; genus Notamacropus; species Notamacropus eugenii. The sequence goes on from NC_092878.1 coordinate 145,037,421, forward strand.
CTAACTGAGTCAACCAAAACTGCTGTAGACTATCCTCATTGTCTGCATCCTGATCCTTTTATCTGATAGCTTTTTCCATTTTCTGAATGGTGGAGCTGAGGTGACTCTTATCCCACCTCCTCATGAAAATATCTACCAATCTAGGGTACCTAAAGACGAATTAGTCTTGGCAAGGAGAAAAGCCACTTTTTTTTATCCAAAACCTAAGTAAAGAAAGAGGTAGTCAGGAAAGATGTCTGAATGAATGTGTGAAGACAAAGAAAGGCAAAGAGGGAGCTCTTGGCTAATGCTCTCCATTTTTTTTTTTTTTTAGATTTTGACATTCATTTCCACAAAATTTTGAGTTCCAATTTTTCTCCCCATCTCTCCCCTCCCTCTCCCCATAATACCTTGTATTCTGATTATCCCTTCCCGCAATGTACCCTCCCTTCTATCACACCCCACCTTTCCCTTATCCCCATCTTCTCTCTTTTCTTGTGGGGCAAGATAAATTTCTATGCCCCATTACCTATGTTTCTTTTTTCCCTGTTGTATGCAATAATAATTCTTAACATTTGTTTCTAATACTTTGAATTCCAGCTTTTCTCCCTCCCTCCCTCCCTACCCATCCCCACTGAGAAGGCAGGCAATTCAATGCAGGCTATATATGTGTCATTTTGCAAAAGACTTCAATAATAATCATGTTGTGTAATATTAACTATATAGCCCTCTATCCTACCCTGTTCCCCCCCCCCTTTTTTTTATTCTGTCATTTGACCTTGGCCCTTCCCAAAAATGTTTACTTCTAGTTACTCCCTTCTCCCATTTGCCCTCCTTTCTATCATCCCCCTCAACCCCACTTGTCCCCTCCTTCCCGACTTTCTTATAGTGTAAGATAGATTTTCACACCAGATTTAGTGAGCATGTTATTCCCTCCTTAAGCCATATGTGAAGAGAGTAAGCTTCACTTTTCCCCTCTCATCTTCTCTTTTTCTCCTCTATTGAACAGGATTTTTCTTATCTCCTTTATGAGTTATAGCCTGCCCCATTCCATTTCTCCCTTTCTCCTCCCAATACTTTTCTCTCTCACCCCTTAATTTTTATTTTATTATTATTTTTTGAATATTATCTCTTCTGATTCAACTCAACCTGTACTCTCTATGTGTGAGTGTGCATGTGCATATGTGTGTGTGTGTGTGTGTGTGTGTGTGTGTATAATCTCTCCACCTACCCAAATACTGAGAAAAGTCTCAAGAGTTACAAATATTCTCTTTCCATGTAGGAATGTAAACAGTTCAGCTTTAGAAAGTCTTTTATGATTTCTCTTTCCTGTTTACCTTTTTATGCTTCTCTTGATTCTTGTGTGTGAAAGTCCGATTTTCTATTCAGTTCTAGTCTTTTCATCATGAATGCTTGAAAGTCCTCTATATCATGGAATCACCATTTATTCCCTTGAAATATTATACTCAGTTTTGCTGGGTAAGTGATTCTTGGTTATAATCACAGTTACTTTGACTTCTGGAACATTCTGTTCCAAGCCCTTCAATCCCTTAATGTAGAAGCTGCCAGATCCTGTGTTATCCTGATTGTATTTCCACAATACTTGAATTGTTTCTTTCTACCTGCTTGCAGCATTTTCTCCTTGACCTGGGAACTCTGAAATTTGGCCACAATATTCCTAGGAGTTTCTCTTTTGGGAAGTTTTTCAGGCAGTGATCAGTGGATTCTTTCAATATTTATTTTGCCCTCTGGTTCTAGAATATCAGGGCAGTTTTCCTTGATAATTTCATGGAAGATAATGTCTAGGCTCTTTTTTTGATCATGGCATTCAGGTAGTCTCATAACTTTTAAATTGTCTCTCCTGGATCTGTTTTCCAGGTCAGTTGTTTTTCCTATGAGATATTTCATATTATCTTCTATTTTTTCAAACTTTTGGTTTTGTTTTCTAACTGCTTGGTTTATGTCATAGTCATTAGCTTCCCTGAACTCGATTCTGTTTTTTAAAGAACTATTTTCTTCAGTGAGCTTGCGAACCTTTTATTCCATTTAGTTGATTCTGCTTTTTAAAGCTTTCTTCTCCTCATTGGCTTTTTGGACCTCTTTTTCCAATTGAGTTAGCCTCTTTTTAAAGGTGTTATTTTCCTCAGCATTTTTTTGGTTCTCCTTTAGCAGGCTGCTGACACACTTTTCAAACTCTTCTATGACCTGAGTCCACTTCATATTCATTTTGGGGGTGCTGGAGGCAGAGGCCTTGGCTTCCTCTGACAGTATGCCTTGTTCCTCCTTATCTAAAAGGATGGAAGGAGATACCTGTTCACCAAGAAAGTAACTTTGTATGGTCTTATTTTTTTTCCCCTTTTTTGGGCATTTTCCCAACCAGTTACTTGACTTCTGAATCCTTTGTCAAGAGGAGAGTCCTAGTGCTTCTCCTCTCCCTAAAACAAGGCTGCTCAAATACAGATCAGCTGCTCAATTCCCCCAGAGGCTTTAAGCTGAGCTGTCTGGACAATGGACCCAGGCTGCTTCCATGGTCACCATAGATGCCTGCTTCCCGCTGCTACTACAGCCTCTGCCACCACCTCTGCCACCACCTGGGGCCAGTGCTGAGGGAACCCAGTTCCTCTCTCACCCAGCTAGGAAAGTCCTCTCACACTGACCTTTGGAGCTTTCTTTGTTGCTTGTGGGTTGAGGGATCTGGGACCCTCCCTGCTGGGAATTCTGCCCCGGAAATCTGTTCAGGTCCTGTTCCTCCCAGTACCACACATTAAAGCTGGGCTCTGCTTAGCGTCCTGTGAGATAGATCTTTCCTGTCAACCTTCCAGGTTACCCTTGGCTGGAAACCTCTTTTACTCTGTTGTTCTGTGGCTTCTGCTGCTCTAGAATTCATGGAGAATCATTTTTTACGGGTATTTTATGGGTTGTGAGGGAAGTGCTAGAGTATATGCGTCTCTCTACTCCATCATCTTGGTTCTGCTCCTCATGATCTCCATTTTTTTTCACCAATGTATGAAATAACCTGGCTGAGAGCATGGAAAAAGGGGGTGCCATGGGAAATGTGAGGAGAGGTAAAAATCTGTGAAACAGCAGCTATTCAGAGCAGAGGAATGAATTAGGGAAGGACAGAATGTTTGTTGCTTTACTGAGGACTCAGTGGACACTAAATATCATACATTTGTCACAGACTCAGGTAGCCCAGCTTCATGATTCCATTTGGTAATATGTGAATAGAACTAAAGGGAGTAATCCAAGAGGTTTGGCAAAATAGAATCAGCAATAGAATCAAGAGGCAAGGAATTTGAGAGTGGAGGATAATGCAGAATTGAATTGATTTGACAAAGAACTGGAAAGATAGATAGGGAAAGGATTGTGTATACCTGTAGAGTTGATGACCTTGGAGAAAAAAGAGTGGAAGCAATGGATCTTCACCATGAGGATGAAAACAGTGTTAGAGACCAAGGAATAGGTAAAGATGAAACCATAAAAAAATTATAATTAGGTAAAATAATTTTGAAGCTGATTAATAAGGAAGTAAAACATCACATTTTGGGTGATGGCAAGACCTGTATTTTTAGTAATTCACTGAATAATTTCAAAAATAAATTATAATGAAGGTATTATGATTTAATATTTCCTAGAGTTATTTTGCTTAGGGAGCAAATAAGAGGTAGTTTGTGTGTGTTAATATATATATATATATTCACACACATACATATATACACACACATACATGTATATACACATGTGTGTACATTATACACATATACATACATACAATATATAGATAGACATATATGTGTTACATACATATATATATATATTTTTTTGTTATTGCCTTCAAACTGGACTGAGTTGTAGGAATTATGGTAATTAAATTGCTGATAGTATAAAATGTACTTCAAATCCCAACTCTGAGGATTTCTGCCCTTGGGACAGTCACTCACCTACCCTGGACTTCAGTTTCCTCATTTGGAAAATGAAGAAGTTAGAGTCACTTTTGGAAAGGTTTTGAGAAGTCAGGCACACTAATACACTGTTGGTGGAGCTGTGGATTGATCTAATCATTCTGGAAAATAGTTTGGAACTTTTTCAGCAAAGTGCTAAAATGTTAATACCCTAAAACCCACAATCCCACAATGGGGCAGCTTCTTCCTAAGGAAATTAAAGAAATAATTGTTTCCCATATATTTTTAGCAGCACATTTTGAGTCAGCAAAGTAGGTGCCCATCAATTGGAGAGTAGCTGAACAAACTGTGTTATATAAATGTAAGGGAATATTATTGTGTAGTAAGAAGTAAAGAGCATGAAGAAATAATAGAAATATGAGGAGATTTATATGAATTAATAGAGTGAAATAAAATTTTAAGAACATTATTTATACATATCTATATATAATGGCTACACTAATGCAAATAAAAACATTATCTAGCTGACTAGCTTTCTATTTATCTATCTGTCTGTCATTCATCTTGTTGCAGTAGAATAAAGGTGCCAAGTAGTTATATCTAGACAAATGATTTATTTAGCAAGGCATGAGGCTGCAAAAATAAATTGTGTCTAAGGCTTTTGGTCAGTCAGGGACAAAGATCATTGGTTTCAACAGTTGTTATGTAATTGAAGGGAAGGAAAAAAAGCAGAACCGTAGGAATGCGACCACCTTATTCCTTATTGGTTGTTGTTGTATTTGTCCTTCCTTCTCAAAAAGAACCATGACATCAAGATGATGACATGACTTGCAGTTGACTTTGATTTGAGTGAGAGAGGGCTGTGCGATGTCACCAACCTCACTTTCTTCTCCTGAGCCATCTGGGTCCAGTGGCCTGTTATTCATCAGGACAACTGGAGATGGCCCAGGATGCAATGTGAGACCCTGGCCCTTTCAGGCTTAGGTCTTATCACATTTTCATTTTGAGTGAGACACACCCATTCAATGAATAGGCTTCTTCAAGTAGTTACTCAAGGGATGGCCCCATTAATAAAAAAACAATCAAACTGGGAGGGGAAGATCCTTAGGGTTCACAGACCAATAAAGGCAAAATGGAGATACTTATGCTATTTTTAATGTAACATTTCCTTCTTTGATGCTGAGATTCTCAATCTCTAGAATCAGTTATTTAAACACTTTACCTCTTAGGGGTTTCTGGATGGAATAACAAGGGTGCGTTGAGAAGCAGGAGGAGTATAAGCAGAGGCATAATTTTATATATCCCCTAAAGTGATAAACCTTGTTAAATAAACTCTTTGGATAAACTAAGTCAGGTTACAGATCAAACTAATTAGAGGGCTTACCATGGACTAATTTGAGAGGGGAAATTTGTATGTCACCAGGATAGTGAAGAAAACTAAGCAAATACCAATGAAACATAAAGCCAAAGTAATATAATAATGATCGTCAATATTAAATGCCATCAAATATTCCTGTAACCTGGTAACCATTCCCAATGTCCTTTCAACTAGCACATTTTATCTTGAGTTCCAAATGTCCCAGGTAGTTAGTTACCTGATCCCTGGAAACATCTTATCTTAGACATTCTGGAATAAGCCTCATTCTCAGGGCAGCTCTGAAGGGAGCTGCTCCTAGTAGATCTGCTTCTCTGGTTCAAAGTCACTTGCAGAGATTCCTAGATGATTCTGTTAAAATCTGCCATTAATAAGACTAAATACAATTTAATACAATCTCTTAAATTTGTTTTTTCAGTAACTAAGTGATATGGTGAACATCACATTAGATCCAACCTTATGGATCTAACCCAATTAATAACAGAGCCATAAGAAGAACAACAGATTAGGAACCTATAAATTCATCTGAAACTTCAGAGAATTTCAGTTTTTTCATACCACTTGCTGTTTCTGTCTTGACCTGAATCCTGAACTTCATACAGACACTGCTATTAACAAGCTGAAGGAAGAATCTTAAAAAGTAAAAAAAGATCCATGAGGGTGAGACCTGGAAAATGAATCCTTCTATCTCTTAGCATTATCAGACAGAGGCTTGAAAATAAGAAAATAATTTCACTTTCTTTACAATCATCAATGTAATTTTATAGGTAAAACCCTTAATATAATTTTCATAACTTGCTCCTAAGACATACTCAAAGCCTGTATATCCCACTAGAAACATTTGGAAATCAATTGTTTATATACATATTATAGATAGATAAAGATATATGTGTGTGTATGTGTGTGTGTGTGTGTGTGTGTATATGTGTGTGTGTGTGTATGTGTGTGTGTGTATGTGTGTGTGTGTGTGTGTGTGTGTGTGTGTGTGTGTGTGTGTATGTGTGGAGCGAGAGAGAGAGAGAAAGAGTAGTCTGATCCTATTGCTTTCTCAAATTTTTCTGGTCCATTTATTTAGAAAACTTTTATATCTTTGACTTATTTCCCCCTTTTGAGAATATTATTTCCATATCTCCCTGAAAGAATGAGATACTTCAAGGACTCAGTCTCATAAACATATAACTATTAGCAAAGGATGGGAAGCCCACGAACTCATTTACTTAGTTGCTTAGGATATGGAATAGACTACAAATTCAGAATGAAAACAGAAAGATCTTTCATACTTGCATCCCATTATGATATCCCAAAGATATTTTAGTATCAATCTGTTAATTAATAGATTTAGGATTGTAAGAACAAAACTTCAACTGTTCATCTGTTGCTATGGTTATGGCATAGCTTACCGAGAGGAGCAAGTCTTATGCCTGACCAGCAGGCTGCTTGTCCTCCTGTGGAGCTCGCGAGTAAGAGAATGAGGCAGGAGAGCGGGTCAGTAAGCAACTCCGATTTATTCAAACAAGCACTCTGATTATCTAGTCTCTACCAGCTAGCCCAGTGAACCATGGTAACACATATAAACAAACCCGAAACTATAGAAATGAACACAAGCTGGAACTATAGTGACAACAAC